>NC_141540.1:63257500-63557500 GCF_021556685.1 Rattus norvegicus | reverse complement strand
ACTTCAGCAAAGTGCTGGGGTATAAAATTAACTCAAATAAATCAGTAGCCTTCCTCTACTCAAAGGATAAACAGGCTGAGAAAGAAATTAGGGAAATGATGCCCTTCACAATAATCCCAAATAATATAAAGTACCTCAGTAAAACAAAAGACTTTTAGGTTTACAAAAGTAAACCTCACCAAAGAAGTAAAAGGCTTCGACAAAGAAAACTTTAAAATACTGAAGAAAGAAATTGAAGAAGACACTAGAAATTTACCAGTTTCCCATGCTGGTGGATTAGAAATATTAGTAGTGATGATGGCTACAGATTCAATACAATGTCAATGAAAATCCAATGCCATCTTTTCTTGAGATGGAAAAAGTATTAACGTTCATATAAGAGCAAAAATGGCCCCAAGGAGCCAGTGCAGTCCCTGGCAGAAAGAGCAATGCTGGGGTGTCACCATGCCTGATCTGAGGTTAGTTATACTCCGTGGCCTCAGTAATAAAAACTTTATGATGCTGTCACAGAAACAGGCACATAACTGAGGGAAACAGAGCCAGAATCCAGATTTTAAAACCCCACACATTTACACCTGATTTCTGACAAAGACCTGCAAATACACATTGAAGAAAAGAACTTCTTCGACAAGAGGTGCTGAGGAAACTTCCACACATAGAAGCAGCCTGAGACCAGACCTTGTATCTCACCCATATGAAAATCTTCCAAGTGGATCAAAGATCTTAATCAGAGGTCTGAGACTAAAACTGACCAAGGTAAATGCAAGAAAAGCACTGCAAACTGTCGGCACAGGCCAGGACTTTGAAAGTAGACTCCAGCCCCTCAGGAAACCAGCAATTGAAGTCTTAGGCGCTGTTCTTGGCTGGGGAGAGACACCATGCCCAAGGAAACTCTTATGAGCGAAAGCATTTAACTGGAGGCTTGCTTACAGTTTGAGAGGCATGGCCCATTAACATCATGGCAAGGAGCATGGGAGTATGTGGGCAAATGCTGGAGAAATAGCTGAGAACTACAACCTGATCTGTAGGCAGAGAGAGAGAGACAGACACACACACACACACACATACAAAGAGACAGACAGACAGAAAGACACACAGAAAGAGAGAGACAGACTCACACAGAGAAAGAGATAGACACACACACACACAATACAGAGACAGAGAAAGAGAGAGACAGAGACAGACATACAGACAGACAGAGCCGGACACACACTCACAGAGAGACAGATATAGACACATACAGAAATAGAGAGACAGACGCACATATACAGAGAGAGAGACAGACAGACATACACAGAGAGAGACAGACAGACAGAGAGAGTCCTTACAGAGAGACTTAGGCTTTTGAAACCCCTAAGCCCATCCCCAGTGACACACCTCCTCCAACAAGACCACACCCCCAATCCTTCTAATCCTTTCAAACAGTGCTACTCTCTGATATATATAAGAGTGCCTAAGCACTCAGATATATAAGTATATGGAGGTCATCCTTACTCAAACCACCATAACTGACAAATGGGATCTTGTGAAATTAGAAAGCTTTAGCACAAAGGGAAGCAAGTGAGTAATGTGCTAGCTGTCCTATGACGTCAGATGGCTGTAACATCATCATAAGCAGTGATTAACATGCTGGCTGTCCTATGATGTCAGACAGCTGTGATGTCAGTAGGTAATAAGAATCTTCCAGCTCTGTCACATACTCATGAGCCCGCCATCATGACATACTTCGTTCCTGACTTACCACATGGTTCTGTGGCCTGTGAACAGACTTGCTTACTGTGGGTGTGACTTTCTTATGTCTGAATGTCCAATCGAAGAATCTAGAGCTGGTCACTGATCAGTTGTCGACCTTCCTGTCACTAGAGTTGAGCCACCAGCTACAATGAGTGACCATAATGGTCCCTGTAAGTGACCAGTCATGTAGACAAGCAATGCTGTGTGTGGCTAGGCAGCGATGGGTAAGCCGTGACCTAGGTCCTGCTGGCAGTATAGCTGTTCTTCATAGTGTTTGTCTACCGCAGTGGCTCTCAACCTGTGGGCCGTGACCACCAGAGAACACATATTTCCTATGGTCTTAGGAGTCCCCAACCATAAGTTTATTTCCGTTTCTACTTTGCAAGCAATTTTGAGGCGGAGTAGTCTCAGCTCCTAAGGCCATTGGAAGTATGCACTTTCCACCAGTTTCGACTCACAGGTTGAGGACTAGGGAAGACCACAGCAGATTTTAAAGCAGAAATTTAGTACTTGGCTCTTGATAAATGAGAAATCCCATCTACTTCCATCCAACCAACAAATCTGCCCAGACTAACAACCTGGGATTCTACTTCATTTCAGTTGTGTACAATGTGTGCATACGTACACACACACACACACACACACACACACACACACACACACACACTGTCAGGGAATCAGCAGTTCAGTTCACAGGTCAGCAGCAGCAGCTCAGTCCACTCCCAAACACTTTGTGGATACACCAGCAGTCCAGTTCAGTTGTGTCGGGATAGCAGCAGTGGTGGCATGACCTAGCAGAGACAGCCAGACCTCGGCACAAGCCAGCAGGAGGAACTCTTTGCTGTGCCTCTCTCAATGAAGCAGAGATCAGCGAAGACTCGAGACCAAGACGCATTATAAAGCTTGCTAAGCGAGCCTCCATCACTGTCGGTGGAATCCTATTTATACTCTCTCCAAACATCACGTGCCCTCCACGGGTCTCGCCTCAGCACGTGAGTCTGTCTCCGATGACATCCCTCTGCCGATTGCCGGAGTCTGCAGAAGCAGCAAGAAGTCATGGGCACCTGAGGAGAAGTTTTCTGATGTTTCTCTCTATAGAGGCAAATGAAGCCCCACAACGCAGTGTAAGGAGAACCAATGCATGCGTGCCGTTAGCAGCGAATCCTTCATCGCGAATCCTTTCACGTGCTTGCGTTAGCGAAACATCCTTTCACCTGTGTCTGCTTCAGGAAAACACTCCTCCACGTGCCTGCCCCAGCAAAACACCATCCGACACGACTGACTCCCGGAAGAAACCAGAAGTTTCCACTTCACTTTGTAATAACGTATTTGCCGGCCTGACTCCTTTGCCTCCACGCACTGTCCCTATACATTCCTCTCCGGACAAGCACCTAGCAACTGCAAGACTACTCAGATGTAGGGAGCCGTATTGGATTTGGGCCTGGCCGCTTTGTGACTGTATGGCTCAAAGTGGCTATGTGACTCTGGGCTGTATGGCCACAGATACTCACCCCTCCATAAAGTCTTGAGATTGTTGGACAAAAGCCTCTCCCATGAATTTACGGCACAGGAAGGTAACAATCACGGAATGCTTCAGCCGGAGCAATTACCAGATGTCTCCTGAGCAAACACCCGGTGTCTCCACCGCATGACCTCTTCACTTCCTGCTATCAGAGTACCCTCGTCCCTCCTTCCTTTGTGTTTCACAAAGGTCCCTCCCCCTACCTGAAAGCCTTAAAAGCTGTAACGCTCACCCCAAGAAATGAGACCTTGACAACAGAACTTTGCTTGGTCTCCTTCTTCTCTTCACCCCCATTGACCCACAGGTAGAAAGCCTCTTTGGGACCCTGAATAACTGGACCCGATGGACGGATCACTCAGGTGCCAAGCTGCAACAGAGTACCTGTCTACCCCTCTCTGAACAGTTTTCTGGATGTATCCCCTCTTTATTCAAATAGGAAGGATAGAAAGGCTCATCGAGTCTGAACTGGCTTTGGATGCCTTTAGAGAGAATCTCCCACTACAGGGCTTGCATATCATTAAAATCAGACGCATTATGGTGTTGGGAGCGATGCCCTTGAAGCCCTCCATTGTTGATGTTATTATTACGGTTAGAATTAAGTATGACTAGGTTCATGGAAAATCCTTAGCCAGCTGCAGAAGACTAATACAAATCTGGTGGTCAAGATAAATAATAATACGATAAAGTTCTCCTGCTGACTAATACTATGACAAACCTGTGACCTTTCTGACATCTGTCAACATCAGTCGATTCCCTGACCACACAAATACTGTGTCCTTGGCCTGTGTAAATGTTTCACACTTCCCCATTCCCTCTGTTACCCATGTTATGGTATAAATTTAGCCTTGGGGAAAAATAAAATTGTCGCCTTGATCAGACTCTTGGCGTCCTTCTTCGCGTCTCTTGTCCCCCATTCTCTTCCAGGTACCCCCCAGCACCCGTCGCTTACAAATGGCGCCCAGCGTGTGGCTGTTTGGAGGTCTCCTGGAGGAGAATGTCATCCCCCGTGAATAGACAGGTCTGTCTTCCTTGTTTGTCAGAGCCTTTGCTCCCCCCCTGAGCCTTTGCTCCCCCTCGGAGACTTTGCTCCCCCTCGGAGCCTTTGCTCCCCCGCTTCTGGCAACCATGGACCGCCCAACCTTGGCTCAGAGGCTTGGTGTGTGCTTCTCCCCGGACGACGCAGATCTCAGTGGTGAGTGATGGGACAAGAATTCTACAGTCACCTTTTGTGACAGGACTCAGGGAGTCACTCAGGACGCGAAGAATAGGTTAAAAAAAATTCTTAGATTTTGTAGGAAATATTTGTCCATAGTTCCCCCAGGAGGGAACAATTGATACAAAAAATAGTGCAGAGTTAGTGATTGTGTAATGGATCGGCTAACCTTGTTTCTGAAGTCTGCCCTCTGTAATGAATAAAAGTTGTGTGCTTTTTTGGTTCAAGGTTGCCTTTCCCTGCATGGGTGAACAACTCCACGTACGTGGATTAAAAACCTTATACCCTCATGCTATTGCAGCGGTCACTTTGTCAATCTGTGCTCTGTGGGTGGCACTCCTGAGGTAAGGCCATTATGGGGTCTTACAACATTTTGGAGGACCTCCCAGGAACTTCGCTCCCCCCAGACCACAGTTAGCAAAGAGATCGGAGGTAAGCTCGAGCAAATCTGAGTTTTGTGTTCTGTGTTACTTTCTGTTTTGTCTCTGTGTCATGTTGTCTCATCTTTGTTTCATGTTGTCTTGTGTTGTCCATGTCCACTGTCTGAAGGGTTCAAGTCCCTTCAGAGGGGTGTTTGAGTCCCTCCCAGAGAGGGGTTAGAGTCCCCTCGGTGGTTGCTGCGGGTCCCGTGAAGGGCTTACAGCTGTGACAGGCAGACATGCTAGTTGTCACAGGCCACAGGTCCTAAAGGATGCTCTAGGAGGAGAAGGGTGTCTAGAGGACACTCTGGTATCCCATTGGGAGGTGGGATCAGACGGTCCTCCTCATCCCGGAAGCAGCTAAGGTTAAGCTACAGTTTGGGCCAGGTACTGAAGGTATCAGGCATCTGCGGAAATTGCTTATAGGATGCCTTGTCTTGATCTTGTTTGTCTAGTTTGCTTTCAGTGGTATTGTCGAGTGTCTTTTTGGCTTTTGTTTCATTTTTGGACTTGGACTGAAGACTGTGTTTGAAATCATGGAACTGTTTGTTTTGTTTGTCAAGGAATTTTACTTGGTCCTCTTGGTGCTTAACTTGGAAATAATTTGCTTGAGAGAAATTGTTTTCTGCCAGGGAGCCTGCCTTATCTGCTGGCCCTATTCCAAGAGAGGAGTCGGTCTCCAACATTAAGTCACCTTCCCCGTTAGTCATCATTGACATGGAGAGTGCCTCTGATCCTATCCCCGCAGCAGTCAGTTCCTGCCCCTGTGGTCAAAATGCCCCAGGTTGGGGGGCAGGGGAGCCCCTAAAGTAGTTTCAGAAAGAGTCTGCAGCAGACTGTGAGTAACTTTGTTTTGCCAATAACAGACAGGCTGCCCCTCTGCTCACCTTTCTGTTTCATAGGCACAAAGCTTGCACTTATTTTTGCAATGGCCTTCTCATCCCAAGAAAGCTTCCTCGTTTAGCTGTGTGACTAAATGCTACTTGTCACCTGATCTGGTTCTTCCACCAGCTCTCAACGGGCCACCCCCTAGCTTTCTTGCCTGGCCCCTTTCCCCTGTTCTTAAGAATTTTATCACCTAATACACTGTGTTGTTCTGACTTATAACACCTCCCGTCCTACTAATATACATGTCCCAGACTCCTGTTGTGAAGGTTCTAATTATAAAACAAGGAGTGCATCCCCCTAAATATTAAATTTACCTCCAAGGTTTGAAACCTGGATTGGACACGTGTATATACTTGGGAGTCTTAGAATATTTCAATCAGGTGCCGATTCAGGGGTTATATTTACCATAAAATTGTTAAAAGAACCTGGACATTCCTACTCCCCTGTTTCTGGGCACTGATCCAAAGAAGGAGCCCAGGGAGGCACTGAACACGGTACAAGGTGTATGCGACTTCATCTACAGCCTGCACTCCACCGAGAGGAGCTGTTTGCTCAAAGAACTGCACCGCTTCGAGTCCATTGCCATCACACAAGAATTGGAAGCTCTGCCACCCACTCCAGGACAGCTGAGATACATATTCTTCCACAATGCCATACCTTTCATAGGATCTGACTTTTTGGATAACACAATTATGATTGTTGCAGGAACCCCCAAATTGAATTGTCTATTGGAATTATTTTGTGAATGCCAACAATGGCAGTCAACATGTTATTTTTCCTTCTATGTATCAACATATTATTTAATTCAGTTTTTGATACTGTACTGTACTGAATTGGGGTTTGCTTATTTCTTATAAAACATGCACAGGATATCTATGTATGTCTTTATTTTTTTTCCTGATGGTTATAATTCAATGCTGAGGTTTCTCCAAATTATTTAAGATGTTGAATATCAGTTAAAATTGTAATTCCCTGCCTGGTGGCATCCCTTCTGTGATATTTCATGGTAAACATTTATAATCATATAAATTCATTCAATTTTTAAACTTCCACATCTATCCAAAACGGAGCAGAGTTTTAAGTATATCTCACTATTTTAATTTTGACCCACACTGTCTTTAAGAGTCAGAGGTTAGTCAGAAAGAACAATTGTCTGGCCCCTCTTTTACGTAAGCTGTATATGCTAACAAGTGTATTTATTTCTGATTGGCTTTTTAATCCTTAATTTCCCAACTTTGAGCAATCACACTGAATTCTGGTTTGTGAGAGAAAGGCAGCGCTTGGACACTTCCTGTGTCTTAGAATATTGTTAAAGAGAACATGAAAAAGGTCAGAAAAGGATTAGAAAAGAGAAAATGAGAAAGAGAAAAGGCTGAGAGCTGGTATCAAAATTGGTTCTCCACCTCTCCTTGGTTGTTCACCCTGCTTCCCTCTCTGTTGGGCCCCCTAGTAGGCCTTCTTTTGCTTATATCTTTTGGCACTTGGATATTTAATCATTTAACCAGCTTTGTTAAACAACAGGTAGATAATATAGCAGCAAAACCTATTCAGGTATATTATCGTAGGCTAGCTATGGAGGATGCTTTGATGATGGCCAAGCTCACCTACACATCTCCTCTCAAACCAGGCAAGGACATTTTGTCCTTCAGCCAAATGAGGCCAACATTCTTCTCTGCCTGCTGTCCCGATGTCTTTGCTGAAAAATCAATGAATTGTCACCCCTGCGTGCTGAGCTGGACAGTCAATGACGGGTAAGAGAGTGACATATTCACGAATAAAGGGCCCAAGACAGGAGGGCTGCCATTAGCTGCTGCCTTATCCCATGACAGACCCTGGCCACAAGATTCTCCTGGCCATGTGACAAATATCACTCCAACCTAAGACAGACGCAGTTCCCAAGGAGCTCATTCCAGGACAGCATGGCCATTGGTCACCTTTTCATTTGACTATTAGGAAAGGGGAGATGTTGGGAGCGATGCCCTTGAAGCCCTCCATTGTTGATGTTATTATTATGGTTAGAATTAAGTCTGACCAGGTTCATGGAAAATGCCCAGCCAGCTGCAGAAGACTAATACAAATCTGGTGGTCAAGATAAATAATAATACGATAAAGTTCTCCTGCTGACTAATAATATGACAAACCTGTGACCTTTCTGACATCCTGTCAACATCAGTCGATTCCCTGACCACAGGAATACTGTGTCCTTGGCCTGTGTAAATGTTTCACACTTCCCCCCTCCCTCTGTTACCCATGTTATGGTATAAATTCAGTCTTGGGGAAAAATAAAATTGTTGCCTTGATCAGACTCTTGTCTTGGCGTCCTTCTTCGTGTCTCTTGTCCCCCATTCTCTTCCAGGTACCTTCAGAACCCATCGTTTACATTATGGGAAAGAACATATATAGTAGAAAACTGATCACATGACATAATCTATCAGTTGAAACATCGAGCCATCCTCCCTCTGCTCCCTAGTAACCAAACTCCTCCTCATTGCCATAAAAGGAAACCCCAAACGACAATCAAGCCCAGTCCCGCCCCCAGCATCTTCAGTCATGAGGCCTGCTGTCCCCTATAGCAGATTCTGGTCTTTCTATTGCTTTACTTTAAGTAAAATTCCCTCACTTCTCCAAAGTCTGTGTGGGCTTTTATTTCATTCTAGAATAAAATGTCAAGAACACCACACACTGATATCATGTCTGAATTTAAAATAAAATGACAAATTAAAATGTATTTTCATCTTTATTAAGTCATCCATTTTGGTCCATTCTGGGACCCATTACAAACTGTCAATAGAAACAACCTGTTCAAAAAATATTTAAAATCCCATACGCTAGAAAAGAATTTATTAAAAAAAAAACATAGACGTAAAGCTGCCTAGCGGAACATTGAGGGGGAAGTGGGGGACACAAAGGGGCAAGGGAGACATAACATACAGGACACGCTTTATGAAAATGCCCTTATTACTATGGGGCCATGTACAATCATACATGAAAATGTAAAAATAAAAACTGAAATTCTTCCTATTAGTTTCAAGGCATTGAGCCAAAATAAATTTCCGCTGACTTGCAATATCTACTGGGATATTGATCCTTTATGAGTTTGTTTTTTTTTTTTTTTTTTTTTTTTTTTTTGGAGGGGCAGGTTGGGGCAGAAGGCCAAATACCTGGTGTTTGCTGTTGGCATGGTTTCAAGTGTGAAGTGTACATGTTAAGGAGCTGGTCTGTTCTACATTTTCCTCATGCTTCCTACAGCAAATCCAGTGGTAAAGCCAACAGGGACACATGAGAAAACATTATCCGTTTGCATTTTACATATATGTAAGTTTCTGTTCCCATTAAGGAAACATTTAAATTAATGTCACTTTCTATGGTTTATAATTTCTCTCTGATACCCTTTGTCCTGAATAAAAATAAGAATTTCTTGTAGAGAAAATGCTCAATAAAGTTTATGTTTAACTGATACAAAGTTTTCTGCCAAATAATGTAAACCAACGATCCCCGGAAAATTAAACACGTAGCCAGTGTCTTGTTTCCCACCGCAACGCCTGAGGAGGTAATATAATTATTAGTCTGGTGCTGTAAATTTCTACTTCCCAGGGAGATTACTTTACACCAGAGCATGGGCCCTGGTTTGTTGAACAAATTCTACCAAAGGGGGCTCCAAAGAGGTGGAAGGAGATTGACGGGTTGCTGTACTCTCAAGTGGCCACAAGAGGGCACAAGGCACTTTAATAAACTGCAACGATTCAGCATGCCAGGGCCCCCCCTCGTGGGTAGAGTTAGACCTGCGACGTTAAATCCTTTGGATTTCTGAGTGAGGAATCTCTCTTGTTAGGAACGGCAATCCCATAATAGACTGGTGATCAGTGAAACGTATATTCGTATAACGATTAACTTACACGTGAGAAATCTATAAGGTGGTTGTACAGGATAAATATAGAATAAGCCAACTATAAAGTTACGAAAAGCACCGATTGCATCATTTCAGGCAAGGGAACCAACCCAGGGCCTCTCTGCTCTGTGTTCCACGTAGCGGCATTAGTTTGTAGTTTTTCTTACTACTTTTCCCATTCAGATGAAAACAAGAATGTGTGTGGGGAAGAGAGACCGCAATCCACAACTCTACCGAAGATGAAACGTAAACACAAGATAAAGAGAGTTAAGTATGTGAATTTGCTGGACTTTCTTAACGATCCAAACACCCACTTGAAAACGCCTGGGGACTAAGCCTTGGAATTCTTCTCGTGAGCATGTTAGACCTTAAGAATAGACATCCTAAGCCCCATGGTGTTGGCGAAAGTCTTTAATTACTCAGTAGGCAGAGGCCAGAGGATATCTGAGTTCAAGGCCAACCTGGTCTATACCGCAAGTTCCAGGACAGCCAGGGCTACACAGACAAACCTCTAAGAAAAACAAAAAGATGTCCTAAACTCTGAAAGATAAAAACCCAGCATCACTGCCAGTGTGTCTGTCCCGAGCACTTGAGGACGGCTCTGAGGCCATGGCTCAGATACCACCCACCTGCGCTCTGTGCCCTCCCCCACCACCACCACCAGATCCTGGCTCTGTGCTCTCCCCCCACCACCACCAGATCCTGGCTCTGTGCCCTCCCCCCACCACCACCAGATCCTGGCTCTGTGCCCTCCCCCCACCACCACCAGATCCTGGCTCTGTGCCCTCCCCCACCACCACCACCAGATCCTGGCTCTGTGCCCTCCCACCACCACCACCAGATCCTGGCTCTGTGCCCTCCCCCACCACCACCACGGCCTTAGCCCTGTGGATGTTTTAATCAGACCTTTGATACTCATCTTCTCGATTCCCTATTGTTCATTGTGACAATGACCAGATACAGGCATCAGATCAGTTAGGTATGAAACAGACATGCCTTCCTTTTTAATTTTTTAGGGTATATATAATTAAAATGTTAGACACATGTACTGGCTGGTTTTCTGTGTCAACTTGACACAAGTTAGAGTCATTAAAGACAAGGACCCTCCATTGAGAAAATGTCTTCATAAGATCCAGCTGTAAGGCATTTTCTTAATTCATGACCAATAGGGGAGGGCCCAGCCTATTGTGGGTGGGGCCATTTCTATGCTAATGGCCCGGGTTCTATAAAATGCAGGCTGAACAAGTCAGTAAGCAGATCCATCCATGGCCTCTGCATCAGCTCCTACCTCCAGGTTCCCACCCTTCTTAAACTCCTGTCCTGACTTCCTCCAGTGATGGACTGTGATCTGGAAGTGTGAGCTGAAGAAACCCTTTCCTCCCCGACTTGCTTTCTGGTCATCGTGTTCCATCACAGCAATAGAAACCCTAAGAGGAGACATAAATAAGAAAAAGGTGATCCTAAGGTCACTGTAGCCACACAGTAAGTAAACCCAGCACTGATACTCACCATCCTCCTCCTCCTACTGCTCTCCCGCCTCTTCTTCCCTCTCCCTCTCCCTCTCCCTCTCCCTCTCCCTCTCCCTCTCCCTCTCCCTCTCCCTCTCCCTCTGCCTCTGCCTCTGCCTCTCCCTCTCCCTCTCCCTCTCCCTCTCCCTCTGCCTCTCCCTCTGCCTCTCCCTCTCCCTCTCCCTCTCCCGTCTTGGCTATCCTGGAACTCACTGTATAGACCAGGCCACCTCCAGCCTCCCAGGTGCTAGAATTAAAGGTGTGCACCACCACTCCTGGCTGTGCTGGTCATACCTTTTTTTTTTAAGATTTATTTATTTATTATATATAAGTACACTGTAGCTGTCTTCAGACACACCAAAAGAGGGGCATCTGATCTCATTACAGATGATTATGAGCCATCATGTGGTTGCTGGGAATTGAACTCAAGACCTCTGAAAAAGCAGTTAGTCCTCTTAACCACTGAGCTATCACTCTAGGCCATATCTTATTGCCATGGCACAACCTTTAATATTGTGCGATCTGTTGTGACAACATACCCAAAGTTTTGATGGGTTTTTTTCCTTTTAAAACAGAAAACTGACCTTGCCAGTAAATTTGACCTTTTACATATCTCAGAAGGTGTGGTCAGTGTTTATATTATTATTATTATTATTATTATTATTATTACTATTGTTATTATTATTCAAACTAAAAAAAAAGCCGTTATTGTCTTCTGTATAAACTGTCAACCATTTTGTTAACATTCCACTAGCAAGGCAGCTGTAAGTGCTAAGGCAGTAGGCTATTCTCTCACCCAACCCAGGGGACCAGCTCTGGGGACAGAAGGACAGACAGGACCTAAGAACCAGGAGAGGGAGCTCTGGGTCAGCCACATGCTGAGATACAGCCTGTCCATGCCACAGTGTCTCTTACCATTGCCACCTGTTACCAGCAATCATAATCGTTTGTCACCGAAAATCCTTATCCAAGGGACACAGAGTCTGGAGCTGTCGACGTGCTCTGTCAAGTCAGCCAAGCCCAAAGCAGTAGTTCCAGTTAAGTATCAAGCTCTGCCAAGTAGTGTGAGCAGGGTATAAGAATCCTGATGCAGGCACTGGAGCTGCAGGTCCCCCGCACTCCAGACACCTCCTGGACCTGAAGGGACCAGATCAACAGTTCTCTACACCCAAATTCCGTGGGAGGGAGAGCTAAACCTTCAGAGGGGCAGACACGAAGCCAGAAGAGACTACACACTGCCCACATTTCTGACTCCAGAGGAAAACACCTAACGCCATCTGGGACTACGGTGCACGGGGCTCCCAGAAAAGGCAGCGCAGGCCCTCCTGGTTGCCGCCCTCACGGAGAGCTCAAAAGCAGCCCCCACGAGCAACTTGAGCCATGGGACCACAGGTAAGACCAACTTTTCTGCTCCAAGCGACCTGCCTGGTGGTCTCAGGACACACAGAGGCAAAATTCCTCTGGGACCGGACATTTCTGGTTTTTGGCTGGAGCCCCAACCTCGCTGGTCCCGGTCCACAGCTCACTGCTCCCAAAGCCCTTGGGAAAGAGAGCTCACTGCCCAGACAGGTGGGCACTCCTGAGACTGCAGAGCGGGACGGACCACCAATACTGCCGACCGCTGCCCACATCCCTGGCCCAAGAGTAAACTGTATATGGCCACTGGGAACCAGAAGATAGGGGCACTGGAGCTGCAGGTCCCCCACACTCCAGACACTGCCAGATCTGAAGGGACCGAATCAACAGTTCTCTGCACTCAAATCCTGTGGGAGGGAGAGCTAAACCTTCAGAGGGGCAGACATGCGTGGGAATCCAGAGGGGATTACACTCTGCCCACATTTATGGCTCCAGAGGAAAACACCTAATGCTATCTGGGACCCCAGTGCACGGGGTCTCAGGGAAAAGACAGCACAGGCCCTCCTGGTTGCTGCCCTCACGGAGAGCTCATAAGCAACATCCCACAAGAAACTTGAGCCGCGGGACCACAGGTAAGACCAACTTTTCTGCTCCAAGCGACCTGCCTGGTGGACTCAGGACACAGGCTCACAGGAACAGCTGAAGACCAGTAGACAGGAAAGACTACACACCCGAAAGCAGAACACTCTGTTCCCATAACTGGCTGAAAGAAAACAGGAAAACATCTCTACAGCACTCCTCACACAGGCTTATAGGACAGTCTAGCCACTGTCAGAAATAGCAGAACAAAGTAACACAAGAGATAATCTGATGGCAAGAGGCAAGCGCAGGAACCCAAGCAACAGAAACCAAGAATACGTGGCATCATTGGAGCTCAATTCTCCCACCAAAGCAAACACTGAACATCCAAACACACCAGAAAAGCAAGATCTAGATTTAAAATCATATTTGATCATGATGCTGGAGGACTTCAAGAAGGACATGAAGAACTCCCTTAGAGAAATGCAGGAAAACATAAATAAACAAATAGAAGCCTATAGAGAGGAATCACAAAAATCCCTGAAAGAATTCCAGGAAAACACATTCAAACAGTTGAAGGGATTAAAAATGGAAATAGAAGTAATAAAGAAAGAACACAGGGAAACAACCCTGGATATAGAAAAGCAAAGGAAGAGACAAGGAGCGGTAGATATAAGCATGATCAACAGAATACAAGAGATAGAAGAGAGAATCTCAGGAGCATAAGATTCCATAAAAATCATCGACACAACTGTCAAAGATAACGTAAAACAGAAAAAGCTACTAGTCCAAAACATACAGGAAATCCAGGACTCAATGAGAAGAACAAACCTAAAATAATAGGTATAGAAGAGAGTGAAGACTCCCAGCTCAAAGGACCAGTAAATATCCTCAACAAAATCATAGAAGAAAACTTCCCTAACGTAAAGAAAGAGATGCCCATAAACATACAAGAAGCTTACAGAACTCCAAATAGATTGGACCAGAAAAGAAACTCCACCGATCACATAATAGTCAAAACACCAAATGCACAAAACAAAGAAAGAATATTAAAAGCAGTAAGGGAAAAAGGTCAAGTAACATATAAAGGAAGACCTATCAGAATCACACCAGACTTCTAGCCAGAGACTATGAAAGCCAGAAGATCCTAGACAGATGTCATACAGACCCTAAGAGAAGACAAATGCCAGCACAGGTTACTGTATCCAGCAAAACTCTCAATTAACATAGATGGAGAAACCAAGATATTCCATGACAAAACCAAATTTACACAATATCTTTCTACAAATCCAGCGCTACAAAGGATAACAAATGATAAAACCCAACATAAGGAGGCAAGCTACACCCTAGAAACAGCAAGAAACTAATCATCTTGGCAACAAAACAAAGAGAAGAAAAGCACACAAACATAATCTCACATCCAAATATGAATATAACAGGAAGCAATAATCACTATTCCTTAATATATTTCAACATCAATAGCCTCAACTCTCCAATAAAAAGATATAGATTAACAAACTGGATATGCAATGAAGACCCTGCATTCTTCTGCCTACAGGAAACACACCTCAGAGACAAAGACAGACACTACCTCAGAGTGAAAGGCTGGAAAACAAACTTTCCAAGCAAATGGTCAGAAGAAGCAAGCTGGAGTAGCCATTCTAATATCGAATAAAATCAATTTTCAACTAAAAGTCATCAAAAAAGATAAGGAAGGACACTTCATATTCATCAAAGGAAAAATCCACCAAGATGAACTCTCAAACCTAAATATCTATGCTCCAAATACAAGGGCAACTACATACTTAAAGAAACCTTACTAAAGCTCAAAACACACATTGCACCTCACACAATAATACTAGGAGATTTCAACTCCCCACTCTCATCAATGGACAGATCATGGAAAGAGAAATTAAACAGAGACATAGACAGACTAAGAGAAGTCATGAACCAAATGGACTTAACAGATATTTATAGAACATTCTATCCTAAAACAAAAGGATATACATTCTTCTCACCACCTCATGGTACTTTCTCCAAAATTGACCATATAATTGGTCATAAAACAGGCCTCAACAGATACAGAAAGATATAAATAATCCCATGTGTTCTATCAGACCACCACAGGCTAAAGCTGGTCTTTAATAACAATAAGGGAAGAATGCCCACATATACATGGAAGTGGAACAATGCTCTACTCAATGATAACCTGGTCAAGGAAGAAATAAAGAAAGAAATTAAACACTTAGAATTTAATGAAAATGAAGGTACAACATACCCAAACTTATGGGACACAACAAAAGCTGTGCTAGGAGGAAAACTCATAGCTCGGAGTGCCTGCAGAAAGAAACAGGAGAAAGCATATATCAGCAGCTTGACAGCACACCTAAAACCTCTAGAACAAAAAGAAGCAAACATACATGGAGGAGTAGAAGGCAGGAAATAATCAAACTCAGAGCTGAAATCAACCAAGTAGAAACAAAAAGGACCATACAAAGAATCAACAAAACAAAAAGTTGGTTCTTTGAGAAAATCAACAAGATAGATAAACACTTAGCCAGACTAATGAGAGGACACAGAGAGTGTGTCCAAATTAACAAAATCAGAAATGAAAAGGGAGACATAACTACAGATTCAGAGGAAATTCAAAAACTCATCAGATCCTACTACAAAAGCCTATATTGAACAAAACATGAAAACCTGCAGGAAATGGACAATTTCCTAGACAGATACCAGGTACCGAAGTTAAATCAGGAACAGATAAACCAGTTAAACAACCCCATAACTCCTAAGGAAATAGAAGCAGTCATTAAAGGTCTCCCAACCAAAAAAGAGCCCAGGTCCAGATGGGTCCGGTGCAGAATTCTATCAGACCTTCATAGAAGACCTCATACCAATACTATCCAAACTATTCCACAAAGTTGAAACAGAGTGCTACCGAATTCCTTCTATGAAGCCACAATTACTCTTATACCTAAACCACACAAAGACCCAACAAAGAAAGAGAACTTCAGACCAATTTCCCTTATGAATATCAACGCAAAAATACTCAATAAAATTCTGGCAAACCAAATCCAAGAGCACTTCAAAGCAATCATCCACCATGATCAAGTAGGCTTCATCCCAGGCATGTAGGGACAGTTTAATATATGGAAAACCATCAACGTGATCCATTATATAAACAAACTGAAAGAACAAAACCACATGATCATTTCATTAGATGCTGAGAAAGCATTTGACAAAATTCAATACCCCTTCATGATAAAAGTCCTGGAAAGAATTGGAATTCAAGGCCCATACCTAAACATAGTAAAAGCCATATACAGCAAACAAGTAGTCAACATTAAACTAAATGGAGAGAAACTTGAAGCAATCCCACTAAAATCAGGGACTAGACAAGGCTGCCCACTCTCTCCCTACTTATTCAATATAGTTCTTGAAGTTCTAGCCAGAGCAATCAGACAGCAAAAGGAGATCAAGGGGACACGGATTGGAAAAGAAGAAGTCAAAATATCACTATTTGCAGATGATATGATAGTATATTTAATTGATCCCAAAAGTTCCACCAGAGAACTACTAAACCCGATAAACACCTTCAGCAAAGTGGCTGGGTATAAAATTAACTCAAATAAATCAGTAACCTTCCTCTACACAAAAGAAAAACAAGCTGAGAAAGAAATTAGGGAAACGATACCCTTCATAATAGTCCCAAATAATATAAAATATCTAGGTGTAACTTTAACCAAGAAAATAAAAGATCTGTATGATAAGAACTTCAAGCCTTTGAAGAAATAAATTGAAGAAGACCTCAGAAGATGGTAAGATCTCCCATGCTCATGGATTGGCAGGATTAATATAGTAAAAATGGCCATTTTACCAAAATCGATCTACAGATTCAATGCAATCCCATCAAAATACCAACCCAATTCTTCAAAGAGTTAGACAGAACAATTTGCAAATTCATCTGGAATAACAAAAAACCCAGGATAGCTAAAACTATCCTCAACAATAAAAGGATTTCTGGGGGAATCACTCTCCCTGAACTCAAGCATTATTACAGAGCAATAGTGATAAAAAAGAACTGCATGGTATTGGTACAGAGACAGATAGACCAGTGGAAGAGAATTGAAGACCCAGAAATGAACCCACACATCTATGGTCACTTGATTTTTGACAAAGGAGCCAAAACCGTCCAATGGAAAAAAGATAGCATTTTCAGCAAATGGTGCTGGTTCAGCTGGAGGTCAGCATGTAGAAGAATGCAGATCGATCCATGCTTATCACCCTGTACAAAGCTTAAGTCCAAGTGGATCAAGGACCTCCACATCAAACCAGATACACTCAAACTAAAATAAAAAAAGTGGGGAAGCATCTCGAACACATGGGCACTGGAGAAAATTTCCTGAACACCAATGGTTTATGCTCTAAGATCAAGAATCGACAAATGGGATCTCATAAAACTGCAAAGCTTCTGTAAGGCAAAGGACACTGTTGTTAGGACAAAGCGACAGCCAACAGATTGGGAAAAGATCTTTACCAATCCTACAACAGATAGAGGCCTTATATCCAAAATATACAAAGAACTCAAGAAGTTAGACCGCAGGGAGACAAATAACCCTATTAAAAATGGGGTTCAGAGCTAAACAAAGAATTCACAGCTGAGGAATGCCGAATGGCTGAGAAACACCTAAAGAAATGTTCAACATCTTTAGTCATAAGGGAAATGCAAATCAAAACAACCCTGAGATTTCACCTCACACCAGTGAGAATGGCTAAGACCAAAAACTCAGGTGACAGCAAATGCTGGCGAGGATGTGGAGAAAGAGGAACACTCCTCCATTGTTGGTGGGATTGCAGACTGAACGGGATTGTTGGGGGGAGGGTGGTAATGGGGGAGTATGGGGAGGAATACCCATATAGAAGTGGAGGGGCAGTGAAAGGAAAATTATACAGATTTAAGGTTTAAAAATATAAATTAAAAGAGTAAGTTTCAAAATTCACAGACTCAGGGCTAAACACTGTGAAAAGCAAGTCCAGGCAGCCCCGCCCAGACTAACAGACCATAAAGATAAAGAAAAGGAATGCAGGAACCAGCCCGAGTTATTGGGATTGACTCATAAACCATTTGGCAGGAGGGCACCTCCCCCAGCTTACTCAGAGTCACACCTTAACCAGATGTCCTTTAAACCCTGATAAACCCCTAGCTTCTAAAATCCCAAATGCCCCAGTCAGCACGTACTCTTCTTCTGTGCTGTAATCTCACTGCTATGTTTGAATGAGCCAATCACTTATAGCCGCGCCGACTCTCCCCATCCCCCTGTTCCTCACCCTATAAAAACCCCTTGCTTCTAAAAGTCCAGGTCGACACCTCTGTCTCCTGCGAGGGATACGTGTCGGCCCGGAGATCTCCATAATAGATCTCCGAAATAAACCTCGCCTTTGCTTATTACATCCAAAATTGTCTCTCTGTGTCTGGGGTCCGCGACTTCCCCAGACTTAAATAAGGGTCTCTCTCTTCGGAAATCTTTCATTTGGGGGCTCGTCCGGGATTGGTGTTTCCTGGGGCGCGCCATCCTGAGACTCGAGCTAGGTTCTTTCATTTGGGGGCTCGTCCGGGATCTTTGCGACCACCCCAGACTCCAAAGACCCCTTGGAGGTGAGTTAGATGTTTGTCTGAGTGTTTCTGTGTGAGCGGCGCCGCATTTGTCAGTCTGTGTCTGTCTCTGTTTTGGTTCCGCTGTGTGTTCGTGTGTGTCTCAGTACCGGTCTGTGTTGAGAGAGTGGATGTGAAATCCCACTAAGTGTTGCCTCTTAAGAGAGTGGATGTGGAATCCCACTCTGTAGGAGAGGAGAGTGGATGTGGAATCCCACTCTGTGCAGCCGCCTTTGGGGTCCGTGAGGACCTTCTGGCCGCAGAAGGGAGGACACCCTGGTCCCACAAGCTGCAGCCCTGGAAGACCTTCCATGAGCAGAGAGCAGTCGGGAGAGCCCGGCTGTGGGCAGTCAGGAGGACCTGACTGTGGTTTTCTGGAACAAAGGAGACGGAGTGCTTCTTTTACCTAGGCGGGAGTGGACGAGTAATCCCACTCCATCGGAGGTCGAGTTCGGCTGCCTATTTAAGTATAGGTGCAGACAAGTGTGCTTGGACGTGTTAGTGTCTGTTGTCTGTATTCTGTTTCTGTGTTTGGTGTTCTTTTTCTTTGCCATGGTGCAGACTGACAACCCCTTTGTCTTTGATGGTGGACCATTGAATGGACGTTAGGGCAAGAGGACACTCTGGAATCCTGTTGGGAGGTGGAATCAGATGGTCCGTCTCATCCCAGAAGCAACTAAGGTTAAGCTGCAGTTTGGGCCAGGTACTGAAGGTACCAGGCATCTGTGGAAATTGGTTATGGGATGCTTTGTCTTGGTCTTGTTTGTCTGGTTTGTTTTCTGTGGTATTGTCGAGTGTCTTTTTGGTTTTTGTTTCATTTTTTAATTTGGACTGACGACTGTGTTTGAAATCTTGGACTGACGACTGTGTTTGAAATCATGGAACTGTTTGCTTTGTTCGTCAAAGAGTTTTACTTGGTCCTCTTGGTGCTTAACTTAAAAGTTAAAAATAGGGGCTGGGGATTTAGCTCAGTGGTAGAGCGCTTACCTAGGAAGCGCAAGGCCCTGGGTTCGGTCCCCAGCTCCGAAAAAAAAGAACCAAAAAAAAAAAAAGTTAAAAATAATTTGCTTGAGAAAAATTGTTTTCTGCCGGGGAGTTTTATCTTTCTCTCTTGAGCCTCCTCCCCAAGAAGAGATGCCCCAGGTTGGGGGACAGAGAAGCCCCTAAAATAGTTTCAAAAAGAATCTACAACAAACTGTGAAAAACTTTGTTTTGCCAGTCAAAATTTAGAATTCAGGCTTTTGCTGTGGCCAAGGTCAGGATTAATGTTTTCTTTTCCATGGGCCTTTAGCCCAGTGAGACAGCTTGGTAAAGGACTACTACTGCAGTCCTGGTATTCAGAGACACAGAGAGAGCTATAGTTTTATTAAAGGTTGGTACTATAGTATTAACAATCTCTTTATTAGATGTAAGAGACAGGAAGCCCCAGGTGAACTGGTTACAATTCTTTTGTCAGGTGCTTAGTACCTAGCACCCAGGTTCTAACCATCTCTCCATCCTTTTGTTATTAGTTGTTACTAGAAGCCTAGTGTCATTTGGAGGCTGGTTCTCTTGAGAGGCAAAGCCACCAAGCTGACACTGAAGAGAGGTACTCCTTAAGGGAAAATCTAAGTCCAGAGAGACAGCTGGTAACAGATAGGCTGCCCCTCTGCTCGCCTTTCTGTTTCATAGACAAAGCTTGTGCTTATTTTTACAATGGCCTTTTTATCCAAAAAAGGCCTCCTGGTTTAGCTGTGTGACTAAATGCTATTAATCCTCTTCAGTGGACATCTATTCTCTAGATTCCCTTCTTTTTTTCTCACCATCCCACTTGAGATGCTTGTTAGTAACTGTTACATGTCTTCTTTATCACTGAGGAAAGACAGAATACTACTAGAGGCCAGAAAGAATATTCCAGACATGGATGGAAGGCCCTTACTCCTGAGTGTTGACTTGAATACCCCTGAAGGTAGGGAGTGCTCCGGGTCTGCTGCTAGGCTCCAAGGGTGGGTCTCCGAGGGGCTGGAAAATGCCCCACCAATCTCGCTAAGATAAGGAAAAGATGTAATGAGAAAGTTACAGAAATTTAAAGGGTTAAGCTAAGTTGCTGAGAGTTAGTGTAAGTTACAGAGAAAGTAAAGTTAAAGTGTGGTTACATAAGTGGACAGCATCTAATAGCTGTAGAGAAAGATACAAAAGATATGAGAGAGATTGAGGAAGAGAAAGAGGAAAGAAGGTAAAAAGAACAGGAAGCTAAGAAAAAAGAGACAGAAAGAAGAAAAAGCTAGAGAGTTAAAGAGAGATAAAAGACAAGAGAGGAACATATACTGGCCACAGTAGTTAGGAAACCTAGGAAGACAGTACCTGGCAACAGAAGAGAATTCCTGGCTAAAGATCAGTGTGCCTAATGCAAAGAAAAAGGACACTGGGTCAGGGACTGCCCCAGAAAGAACAAGAGGGGCCACTGGAGAGCCTCTCGGTCCTAGAGTGCTGACTATGCGCAGAGATAGAAGGGAAGCCCACCAAGTTGTTTTGTGGATACAGGGACCCAACGCTCTGTGCTCCTATGCCCCCGTGGGCCAGTATCCAAAGACCTTGGGTACAGGGGGCTACTGGCAACAAACAATACTTATGGACTACCTGAAGAACAGTGGACCTTGGCATGGGCCGGGTAACCCACTAGTTCATGGTCATCCCTGACTGCCCCTATCCCTTGCTCATGAGAAATTTGCTCTCCAAAATGGCTTGTGTGGGCTGAATTGGCTGGGTGAGGCCATGTGTATGCATATCTGCAAACTGTGTATGTGGAGCTTAAGACCTGTCTCAGTGCACCAGTGCCTGATGCTGGGAGATGTGTGGCTTAGTGCTGTTCTGCCTGGAACACGTCACTCCTGCCAGCCGGGCACTAACAATTATCACTCAATCCAGGACTTAAACTGTGGTGGAGTAGCTGATGTTTTGCCTTTGAGTAAAATGTCCCAGAGGATGGGACCACTGGTCAGCTGCCATGGACTAGATTCTCCACCTGTTGGGGGCAATCTGGTCACCTTGCTGCCCAATCTGGACCTGGAGCCACCACAGCACGAGTGTCAAGCACTGGCAGAAGCCCATGGGTGGAGGAAAGACCTCTGCGACTGGCTGATTGACCCCTGCTGAAAGCCGAGGCTACCTTGTCTACAGACGGGAACAGTTCTCTTCATGAAGATCAGAGATAAGTGGGTGCTGCCGTGGTGGACAACACAATGTCATCTGGGATGGCTGAACCTCAACCCCCCAGCACATCAGCGCCGCAGATGTCTTTGCCATCTCTTGGATGCCCTGATGAAGCCAGCAACTGTGAGTACTATTCATTGTCCTGGATATCGGGAGGGAAGAGATTCAGTGGCATGGGGCAGTAACAAAAGCAGATTAAGTGGCTTGTAAAATGGCTATACAGGAGCCTATCCTGTGTTACAGTCCTGCAAGAGACAGCCACTGGGATCTGGGATCGGACTAAAGGGATGGCCTCACTTAGAATGTACAACAGAAGAAAAGGCCCAAATTGCTTAAACGAAAAAAAGACAATGGCACACTTGAGGGAAAACTATATTCCTCAGAGAACGAACAAAAGACTCACTTTGCCAAATACAGAAATGGACTCACTTAGATAAGAAGCTTGTCCAAGTAGTTAAGGTGTATGTAATAGACTTTAAGATTTTAGCCAGAGAGACAGTAAAAAGTATAAGGTATGTCACTAAGTGAATGCTTAACAAGCAAACAGGGCAAAGAGACCTAAAGAGTTTAACGAGAAGTCGAAGTAAACTTCACTGAGAAAATATGGTCACAAGTATCTCCTAGTGCTTGTAGATACCTTTCCAGGAATAGATAGAAGCTTTTCTCACCAAGCAAGAGACAGCCTCGGTAGTCATCAAGAAGATACTGGAAGAAATCTTCCCCTGGTCTGGAATGCCCAAGGTAATCTGGTCAGACAACGGCCCTACTTTCATTGCCAAGGTAAGCCAGGGTGTGCCCAAGTATTTAGAGGTCGATTAGAAATTACATTGTATTTACAGACCTCAAAGTTCAGGACAGGTAGAGTAAATAAATAAAACTCTAAAAGAGACCCTGACCAAATTGACCACGGAGACTGGCACAGACTGGGTGGCACTCCTTCCCTCTTGCTCTCTTCAGAACAAAAAATACCCCTTCCAGATTCAGCCTTACACCCTTTCAGATATTATATGGGGCCTCAGCTCCTCTGACTGTATTAGATGATGTTACTGAACCAACATGTCATAGTAATAATGATTTGTATGCCAGGCTAAAAGACCTACAGGTGATACAAAAAGAAGTCTGGTCACAGCTGGCAGCAGCCTATACCCCAGGGACCCCCGAGACATCTCATTAGTTCCAGGTCGGAGACTTGGCTACATACGATGGCACCGAACCCAGACACTCGAGCCTCACTGGAAAGGACCGTACCTGGTGCTGCTGACCACCCTGACAGCTGTCAAGTCTCAGCCCTCACCAGCCGCGTACTAGCTGTTGGGGCTGAGAGCTGGGACCTAGAGGGACACTCAGATCTTCAAAAAGCTCCCTAGACTTACACATCAGATAAGTGGATACATCAGAGACGTGACTGGGAGGTTGCTAATTGCTTTTGTTAAAAATCAGGTGGGTGATATACAGTTGATGGTTCTGAGACAACAGTACCAGTCAGTTAGGACAATTGGTGAGACCAAATACGAGACTTGATATCAAAATTCTAAGATTAGAATTACTTAGTAGAAGAAGAGGGGAATGAAAGGAAAATTATACAGATTTAAGGTTTAAAAATATAAATTAAAAGAGTAAGTTTCAAAATTCACAGACTCGGGGCTAAACACTGTGAAAAGCAAGTCCAGGCAACCCCGCCCAGACTAACAGACCATAAAGATAAAGAAAAGGAATGCAGGAACCAGCCTGAGTTATCAGGACTGACTCATAAACCATCTTGCAGAAGGGCACCTCCCCCAGCTTACTCAGAGTCACACCTTTACCAGATGTCCTTCAAACCCTGATAAGCCCCTAGCTTCTAAAATCCTGAACACCCCAGTCAGCATGTACTCTTCTGCTATGTTGTCTATGTTTGAATGAGCCAATCACTTATAGCCACGCCAGAAATTAGCCAATTGTGTGTAACCGCGCCAAACCCCCTAGCTTTCCCTATATAAACCCCTGACTTTTGAGTTTCGGGGTCGATACCTCTGTCTCTTGCATGGGATACGTGTCGGCCCGGAGATCTCCGTAATAGATCTCCGTAATAAACCTCGCCTTTGCTTATTACATCCAAAATGGTCTCTCTGTGTCTGGGGTCCGCGATTTCCCAAGACTTGAGTAAGGATCTCTCTTCAGGGATCTTTCATTTGGGGGCTCGTCCGGGATCGTTGTTTCCTGGGGCGCGCCATCCTGAGACTCAAGCTAGGTTTTTTCAATAACATCTTTAATCTTCCCTCTGAAATGTCACAAGCCAGGCCTCCATCTTCTGCACTGTTCCCAACATTCTCAGAAGCAAGCTCCCACAGAACATCTCACTGAGCTGTCAATACTCCATGGCTTTTCTTCTAGCCCAAAGTTCCAAAGTTCTTCCACAATCCTCACCCAAACATGGTCAGGTCTATCACAGTGAAACCCTACTACACAGATAACGACTTGTCTTAGTTAGGATTTCTATTGCTGTGATGGAATATCATGACCAAAGAGCATTTTAGGGAGAAAATCCTGTGTTCAGCTTATACTTCTAAATCTATAGTCCATCACTGGAGGAAGTCAGGACAGGAACTCAAACAGGGCAGGAACCTGGAGGCAGGAGCTGATGCAGAGGCCATGGATGCTGCTCACTGGTTTACTCTCATGGGTTCCTCAGCCTGCTTTCTTATAGAATCCAGAACCACCCAGGGATGGCACCACCCACAATGGGCTGTGTCCTTCCCCAGTGATCACTAACTGAGAAAATACCTCACAGCTGGAGGCTTTCCTCAACCAAGCTTCCTTCTTCTCTGATGACTTTAGCTTGTGTCAGGTTGGCACACAAAACCAGCCAGTACAAAGCAGAAACTACATCACTGGAGGGGACTTTGAGAGTCTAAAGGTGTGTACCATCACCAGTTTGCTCTCTCTGCTTCCTCCTTGGGTTCAGTGCATGAGCTCCCAGCTTTCTGTTACAGGCTATGTCTGCCACTTGTTGCCATGGCTTCACAATCAAGGAGTCTTACATATTTGGAACCATGAGCGACAAATAAACCACCCCTTCTATAAGTTACCTTGGTCTTAATGTTTGCGTTTTATCACAACAAAAAAGTAACTGACATATTATTTGGGATGACAGACTCCTTACATAATTTTTCAAACGTTTGCTATTTTCTTACTGCATGTATTTGGCCAGATTTTCCTTACACTGACATTTACCCAACAGTATTTACAAGTATTTATAATGCACATATAACAATATTTACAAGTAAATTCCCACTAGCATTTACCCAACAGTCTACTTAAGAAAAAAGGATGTTGACTCTATTGGTCATAAATACAAATGTTTTGGGTTCGGCTCTCCAGAAGAGGTCTGCCTCTCTCTGTTGGGTAATGCTGCCCAGGGTCCTTATTTTACCCTCTTAACATAGACAAAGAAAAATAAAATAAGAGAGAAGAGAAGGAAGGGTGGCATAAAAGAACTGGGCAGGAAGAAAGAAGGGAGATCAGCAGCTGGACCAAAAGAAAGGCACGTAGAGACAGGAGTAAGACTCTGAGACCTTCCCCGTGGGTTGAGTCTTGAGTCTGCACGCAGTCACTTGTTTTCTGTAGGTTTCTACTCTTCCTCAGTGTCCCCACCAGCGGGGACCCAGTTATTCGGGGTCCCGAAGAGGCTTTCTACCTGTGGGCCAAATGGGGGTGAAGAGAAGAAGGAGACCAAGCAAAAGTTCTGTTGTCAAGGTCTCGTTTATTGGGGTGAACGTTACAGCTTTTAAGGCTTTCAGGTAGGGGGAGTGTCCTTTGTGAAACACAGAAGAGGGGGAGATGAGGATATAGGCAGTGATAGCTGGAGGCAAAGAGGTCAAGCGGTAGAGGATGAGGTCAGGCGGTAGACACTGGGTGTTGACTCAGGAGATAACTGGTGTCTGCTCGAGCTGAGGCATCCCTTGAATGTTATCTTCCTGTGCTGTAAATTCATGGGAGCAGCTTTGTCCAACAATCTTAAGACTTATGGCAGTCATCTTAGGGGTGTATATCTGTGGCCAAACAGCCCAGAGTCACCTAGCCACTTTGAGCCATGCAGTCAAAAAGCAGCTAGGTCCAAATCCAATATGGCTCCCTACACCTCAGCAGAGTGTTTACTCCTGTCTCTTATGGAGTGCTTGCTATCTTCCGGCTCTAGTTAAGGTTAGGGTGCATGAAGAAACAAACAGACAAAAATCTCCTCGCAAACATACTGCTAGCAGTGGAAAGTTGGGAGAAGACAGCCCAATCAATAACAAAGCTGGGCCAGTATGGTGGCTCAGGAGCTAAGGTCACTTGCTACCAAGCACAATGACCTGAATTAAAACCCTTGGACCATGTGGAAGAGGAGAACTAACTCCATGGGTTTCCCTCTCACCTTGATATCCATGCCATGATAAACTTGCGTGCTCGCACACAAGCATACACACACACACACACACACACACACACACACACACACACACACACACACGCTGAACTGTATATAAATATACAGAACTGAATATGAATATAAATATAAACATACAGAATTAAATATAAATATAAAAATAAAATAAAAATCATTTAAAATAAGATGGAAATAAACTGTTATAAGCTTATACATACTGTGTTTGAATATGACCCAAGTATTTACCAAAGGTCTTTTATGATTAAAAAAAAAACCAACTTTTGTCCATTGTGTGGTAGAACTTTAGGGATGTAAGGCTTAATGGAGTTTATTGAGTTTGAGAATTCTTCAGAGGGTCCCTTGGTCAATCCAACAGCCCTGTGAGTTCTCTGGATTATTGAAGGCAGAGAGAGCCTGGTGTGATCTTTTCCATTTAGCTCCAGTTTGAAGTGTGACTGCTCGCCTCTGTGAGTGCTTCTGTGGCACTGTGGTACCCACCATGCTCATCAGAGGCCAGGTCAGTGGGCTCAACCTTCTTTTTAGCATCAGTAGTGTGTCAGGGATTTGGTTATAGTGATGAGAGGCTGGGTAGCCTGCTACAGCCATAAAATAACAAATGTTTTAGGGAAACAAATAGTATAAGTATCTGTCATCACAAAAGCAGAGGGCATTTGTCTTCAAGTTAATTTATCAGGAAGTTAATGGCTGGGGGACTAGTCTTCAAGGGCAGCACACATTCCCTAGCAAACGATTGAGAAGGAAATAAAGGCCAAACAATGAGGATTATGTGGGCGTTTTAAAAGCAATCTCTGGTTACAAGGACTGTTGTGGCTTATATCTGAAATCTTCCCCAAGGCCATGTGCCAAAGCCGCTTGCTAAGACGGGGGAGAAGAGGATGGATTAGAGAGAAGCCCACTCCAGAGAGGAGGGATGGTAAATGACAAGGAAGGATCCAAAGGAAGCAAGACTGAAACTTTTTCAGCAGAGGAAACACTAAATCCTACAGCTCCATTCTTGGGCATCAGGAGCATGTGGTATACTAATGTGAGGTCCCTCAGGCTCAAACAACCCTGCCTCTACAACTTTGTTACCTGTAGTCCGTATGGTTGCCTATTGCCCTTGGTTTTTCTAAGAAACATTCCACATTACTGACATCTCAACACCTAAGATTTTGATTTGCAGCCTGTGCTTCACCCTCCAAGCATTGTCCTCTTGGTTTTTTTGTTTTGTTTTGTTTTTTTAAGATTTCTGTATTTATTATATGTGAGTACACTGTAGCTGTCTTCAGACACACCAGAAGAGGGCATCAGATCCCATTATAGATGGTTGTGAGCCACCACGTAGTTACTGGGATTTGAACTCAGGACCACTGGAAGAGTAGTCAGTTCTCTTAACTACTGAGCCATCTCTCAGCATTGGCCTCTTGGGGAGAGCTTTTGGTGCTACTTCTAAAAATTTGGTATCTGTCACTGGGCTCGGACAAGGAAGTAGGCTCAGATAAGAATTGTCGTCTCCGTCCTGCAGAAAGGAGCAACACTACGACATTCTTCTCAAAGCAGTTTATTCAGGAACCTTTCTTTCTGCATGCAAGCAGCAATCTCTCTTTTCTTTTCTTCTCCTCCCTCCTTCTCTTCCAGCCCCCGAGCACACTCCCTTATATCCTCCCTCAACTCCGCCTCCTCAGTCCAGACTGCGTAATCTCAGTTCAGTTTCAGGTGTGTGAGGAAGTCAGGTGCTAGTCATGAGACTTAGCTGCAGTCCCGGGCGCCGTCTTGGGACTGCCGCCACACCCACTCCCCACATCTCCCCCTTCTTTATGTTTTTGGCAGAGAGAATGCCTGTCTTAGGTTGCCACCTGCAGCAAGCCCCTTACCCGTCATCGGGAGACAAACAGCTTAGGTTGACTCCCTGTCTTAGATTGGTGACAGCCCAGGGAGTCTTACCCGTCATTGACTACTTCTCTAGCATGCCAAGCCATACTTGAGGAGACTGTCCTGTCTCCACCGCTGCAAAAGCCTGTATCATTAAGGCTTGAGTTCTGCGCTGTATACGGCACATGCACCAAAAGGCCAGGACGCTAATAAGAATGAGGCATAGGGCAAGTCCAGCAAGTCCAGCCCATTCTTTCAGCCGTGAGGCAGCGGTGGCAATCCAATCAGCCAGTCCTCCAGCTAAGGACACATCCACTCAGGTGGAGTTGATATGGACAATGGATTGTCTCAATTCCTGAACTAGTCCATCAAAATGTTGAGACCAATTTCCTGTAAGATACTGAGATATATTACGGGATAACTGAGCAGCATGACTGACATTCACAAATGGTATGGAGGTGACACACAATCCTGAATATTTCCACTCACAACCCAATTGCATTAACTCCATCATAATATCCTCTTGTTCCTGGAGCAAATCGACCCTTTAATACAGCAGCAAAATTCCCACTTTCAACTATTAATATTACCCTGAACATCTAAAGCTTCTGCAACACCTGCGGATAAATTACTTACAGCTGCCGCAGTCTGTACTACAGAGGTAAGGGATATGGCCACAGCAATGGCTGCGGCGGCAAAAACTGCCATAGCAGTAACAATGGCTGCAGTAATGCCAAAAACTCTCCAGATTTCCGGGTGTAAGCTACGTCCCTCTGCCCCACCTGGAGTTTTCAGAGGAGCATGAGGCGGCCCCTGAGCCGATGGTTTTACCTTTAGTTTCACTTTCTCTAAGCTGTCGGTGATGCTTTCCAGATCATTTCCCCCTCGCTAGAATTTCCTTCGGTCTCTGATTTTTGAGAACGTTCCTCCCTAACCTGATTTAGTGACTCATTTCCCTTTTGGAGCTCCTCGCCACACCTTTCCTCATCCCCTATGCAATTTTTCACTAATTTCCACACTGGCAGCACTCCTTTTGGTAAAACCCCCTGCTCCTTGGAAAATCTCAAATCTTTCCCTAATTTCTCCCAACTGGGCATTGTAAGATGTCCTGTCACTGGAACAACCTGCCCCACTGCTTTTAAAAAATTCTCTACTATTTCTTTCTTTAGCCCAATTCCTTTCGCTTTTAACAAATCCTTGAGGGCTTGGCGAACTGTCTGAACTGATGTTGAGTTCCCCATTGTGCTTGGTGCGACTTGTCCCAAAACTGGGAACCTTATAGTCTTAATCCGAGAGCTTTTCTCATCCCACTTACCTGGGAACTTACCGGCTAGCCACCCTGACTGCAATGAGTTCTGAACGAATGTCCATGTACGGGCCACCACTTGTTGCTTCTGTCTCTGTTCCGCAGAAAGGAGCAACACCACAATGTCTTTCTCAAAGCAGTTTATTCAGGAACCTTTCTTTCTGCATGTAGGCAGCAATCTCTCTTTTCTTTTCTTCTCCTCCCTCCTTCTCTTCCAGCTCCCGAGCATACTCCCTTATATCCTCCCTCAACTCTGCCTCCTCAGTTCAGACTGCATAATCTCAGTTCATAGGTCCATGTCACATGGCCTGATCTTGCACCATGGTGCGCCTGCACAGCTCTCACAATAGACGTGGCTAGTCTCAGGTGTGTGAGGAAGTCAGGTGCTAGTCATGAGACTTAGCTGCAGTCCCTGGTGCCATCTTGGGACTGCCGCCACACCCGCTCCCCACAAAGAATATTAGAAACAGTGACCCTGGGGCTTTGTTTACTGCTTTGCTTGATGACTACCACAGGGTCGATCTCTTGGTTTCTTGTTGCCTTGCTTGATTACTTTGTCTTTGATCTAAGAACTGACCATGGTTTTTGGATGTACCTAGATTGATATAAAAGCAGAATGGGGAAAAATAAACCCGCTTCAGCCTCAGCACTGGGTGGAGTCATGTTATAATGGTGTCTAATAGTCTTTTCCTTTGCAATCCTCACTCCCTTCCCTGAGTCCCTGGTGACTGACTAAGCAGGCTTGGGCACCCTCTCATCAGCTACCTGCAAGGATCCTGACCCTGGCACACGTTGCCATGACTTTCCTTGAAACTTTGGTAGAAATCTCCAGAACTTCGTAACTCTTGCACTCTGCATACCTGCAAAACCAGTGCCGTGTTGTATTGTAATGCCAAGTTGTAGCCCCAGCTTCAGCAGCAGCTGATGAGCTCCTGGACAACGGCTAACATGGCCCCTGGGTGCCTCGGCTGCTGACCCCACATCTCTGGGTGTTCCTGTGCAAGCAAGGTACGGCTGTGAAAGTTATACAAAGGAGTTTTCAATCATGCACCCTTGAGCCTACAATGGACAGAGTTTGGTCAACTCTGGAAATCCCCTCAAAGCGTCTCTCCTGTTGTCCTATTTAAAGTCGCCTGGGTTCCTCTCATCAAGGTTGATCTCTTTAACAGCTGTCCTGTCCTTGTCTACAAACGTCACTCCTGGTCACCATGCGCACTCTTCAAATCATCCACTCTGCTTTTTTACCCAGATTCTTACTAGAAATTCATCCAAAAGTTATGAGCCTCTCACCACTTCCTGAACACTACACTGTCATAACATATCCTCTGCCAAACCCTAGTCCAGTGGTTCCCAATCTTCCTGATGCCTCAGCCCTTTACTACAGTTCCTCATGTTGTGCTCACCCCCAAACATAAAATGATTTTTGTTGCTATTCCGTAACTGTAACCTTGCTACTGTTGTGAATCGTAATGTAAGTATCTGTATTTTCCAATGGTCTCAGGCAACTTCTGTGGAAAGGTTAATCAACTCCCAAGGTATTGAGACCCACAGCTTGAGATCACTGCCCTAGTCTGTTGTCTTTAAGTTCAGACTTACACAAGCTTTGAGATGTGGACAAAACAGACAACTTATTTGCCGGAATGTAACATGTATGGACTTTAGTCTAATTCTTGATAGAGTTCTCATTCCCACTCATAACTTGAACCTGACCTTCCCCACCCGCACTCCTACTGACATCCTTGTGTGTCCAGGTGGGTAGAGGGGCAGGGGAGCATCCTCTGTACAGCAAGGGGGTGGGGGGGCGGGGTGTAGAGCCTCCTCTGTGCTGCACAAAGAAACACTCTAAGAAGGAAAAAGTAATCTGCAAGACAGTTTTGTTTGGGTTTTGTTTTTTCTGCAGGAGGGATATACCATTGACCCAGCAAGCACAGTTAGGCAACTTTTATTCTAAGGCAGGGGTGACTGTCTCTCATCCCAGTGCTGGGAGCTCTTTTTCATAATCGGTCATGAGAGAGAGGGGTGTGATAAGGGAGTCCAGACTTAGGAAAGTCCAGGGCTTAGATAAACATAGGTATATCACAAGACGACAGAGGTTTATGGAATATTGGCCCTTCAGAGGCTAGCTACTTTTGATTTAAAGAAAAAAAAAACTCAACTTGTAGCATTCTGGAACTTCTCCAGCACACACATCACCCAACTCTCCCAAACTCTTCCTGAATTAGTTCCAAAGGCTTTGACATTTGTCAGGCTTCATTATAGCGATGACCCAAGGCCTCTAATAACAATCTTCTGTATTGGTTGATTTTACGTTGCTAAGACAAAATGTCTACGAGAACAACTTGAGGGGGTCGAATTTATTTTGGCTATGGTTTCAGGGAGTTCAGTCCGTTGTGGCCAGCTCCACTGTATCTGGTTCCAAGGTTAAGCTTTATGGTAGCAGAGGCATGAGGCAGCTGCTACTCACATCAGAGTGGACAGAGTAAGGGACAGAGAGGAGCCGAGAACGAGATGCCCTTCCAAATGCTTCTCTTACCCTCTCTCTTCACTAGATCCTTCCTCTTAAACTTCCCAGAACCTTGAAAATAGCACCTGCAGTTGGGACCAGAAAATTCAAAGTATGAGTATAAATGAGTTCATTTTGTTTATACCACTGTTGTATTAATTATTAATTCATTACTCCCAGCGTAGGGTTGCTTCCTGCTTCAATGGTCCAGGTTCCTAATGAAAGACAGACAGACAGACACACACACACACACACACACACACACACACAACACAGCCTTTATATTTTAATAAGCCTTAAGCAGCACAATAGCTGGGCGCTCTAGCCTCCGTGCTGCTAGAATCTACCTCCCACCGATAACTCTGAGTTACTACTTACTAACTTCTATGTTCCATCTTGACTGCCCCAGACCCATTCGTGCAGCCCCCTGGGGAGCTCTCCTTGCTTCTCTACCTAATGGTGGCCTCTGTCTCTCCCCTATCCACACACTCTCCTAAAGCATGACGGATCTCCTTCCTCTCTTCGTCCCAGTCCCAAGCCCAGGAATCCTAAAATCCCACCCCTGTCCGCCTCAGCTATTGGCTGTTGGCATCTGTATTTACCAATAAGAACCAATTGGGGGAGGGGTCTCTTGGATACTCTCCAGCAAACAGGTTTTTGGGGACACAAATTAGCATTAGAATACAAGCAGTTACATACCATGGCAATAGAGAACATCTGTTTTTCAAGCAAAAGCGATAATACCAAAGAAGTCAGTGACTCACCTGAAGGCACAAAGCCAGGGTTAGGACAACTTGGCCTGGACCCACATCTTCCAACTACAAACAGAGGAGCACTGTCATTAATCCATCTCGTCTGTGGTTTATAGAGAGGTACGCTTTACGTATGGTCCAGATTGAGAATAAACCTACCTTTTAAGTAGGAAGTGTTAGACATCTTCGAGTTGTCAGTGTCTATATTCACGGTGGCTTCTCTGACTTTTGGCTATTTTAGCATTTTCAGACCTGATGATATGATTTCATACAAATAGGCCATCCGTGAGAAAGCACACCAGCCACTGAGCCTGCAAAGACAATGGCACATGTGAGTCCATTTTGTTGATACTAGAATAAGTTGGCAAAGTTACCCAAGATGGCTGCTCTTACTTGTCAACTCAACGTCATCTGGAATTAACTAAGACACAAAACATGGAGGGGCATACGTGTGAGGGGTAACTGTTTGCTTAATTTGAAAGGGGAAGATCTACTTCTAATCTGGATCTCTGAAATGGAAAGATACACCTTAAAAAAAACTTTTAATTCTTTGTGAGTTTCACATGGTGCATCCCAGTCCCACTCATCTCCCTGTCCTCTTAGATCTACCCTTTGCTCTTAAAACCTTGCCCCAACATAACACACACACACACACACACACACACACACACACACACGCACACATGCACGTGCACACACACAGACACACACATATACAAACGCACATATTCACAGGCACACACGCACACACGCGCGCACACACACACACACACACACACTCAGGCACACACACAGCCTAGAACAACATCTCACTGGGGAAGCTATAGAATGTTACAGTGTATCTCTCTGTCCATGAAGCTGTAGAATGTTACAGTGTATCTCTCTGTCCATGAAGCTGTAGAATGTTACAGTGTATCTCTCTGTCCATGAAGCTGTAGAATGTTACAGTGTATCTCTCTGTCCCTACATCTTCAGTAGCCAATGAATGCTCATTGCAATGAGTCATTCCTCTGGTGTGAGATCTCTGGCTTCTGTGACACCATCAATATTGGATCCTCACCAGGACTCCTCCCAGTTACCCTGTTGTCATCCTGTGTTGTGGAGGTCCTGACACTTTGGTTCAGCAAGGCTGGCCCTTTTATGAATCCCAACTGTTCAGAGGTGATATAGATTTTAGGGTGGGCCAACTTAGAGCCCTGGATATGGTCCTGAGTGGTAGCTGAGCTGGTCAGCCTGCAGGCTCTCCCTAATTCACACCACCAGGGACAGTTCTCAGCACTGCTCTGGCTAGACGACCCACTGCCACCACTGGCAGAAGGCGGGATCAGCTCTCCTGCTCTTATGCCTTCCGGATGGTTCACTCGCACCCATGCCTCCAGAGGCAGCTCCACTGTGCTGCCCAGTCAAGGTACTCTCCTATGTGCTGCAGCTGTAAGGGGCTGGGCCAGCTCTCCCTGCTCTCACACCCTCAGAGCTGGCTCACCTGTGCCTTCGCCCTCAGGGCCAGACCCTTGTTGCCCACACAAAGTGGAGGACTCACTCTCCCACATGCTATAGTCAATGAGGGGGCAGCATTAAGTTCACACTCTCATGCTTTTTGGGCCAGCAAGTGGCGAGGGGGGAAGGTTGAAGAACATCACAAATGCACACATGCACCATGCACGCAAGCACACACACACACACAGAGAGAGAGAGAGAGAGAGAGAGAGAGAGAGAGAGAGAGAGAGAGAGAACTTACACGCCACCTTATGGCAGATGAGTGGCATAGCCAGCTCTCCCTTCGCCCTCACCTGTTTACCCTCTACTAAGGTCAGTTCTACTGTACTCCTCAGGCATGGTACAAGGCTGCCACTGGTGAGAGGTGGGGCCAGCGAGGGGCGGGCACAGCCCCTGGATATCCACGTGGTCCTCATGGCTGCCCCCACCAGGGATGTGCGCATGTTCTCTAGTGGTAATATGAGTCACAGACATCAACACTGACCCTGCCATTGCAAAACCACAGACCCAGACTTGGCCTTCAGCAGCATCTGGGACTGAGACTTCCCCATGGCACCAGATGGGTGGTGGGGCTGGAAACTCACAGCAGGCTGCTTCTCTCCACACTTGAGTCTCCAGTTCCACCTCTCTCCATAATGCTCTGGATGCTCCATTGTTTTCTCTTCCCTCTGTCCACCACATACTTGCCCACTGTGGTGGCTCCAGGGGCCACATAGCTGGTAGGCCCCTGGGTGACATCCCCCATCTACTCTGTGCGGTGTGGTGGAAAGTAAATGTCTACGGCCTGCCAGTACCCTACACAGGAGGGCAGGTCTGTGTGGCGCATGGCAGTCCATAGGTCTCTGTCTGTCTCCCTCCTCCCTGACTGCGCTATGTGGTGATAGCTAGGGTTCTGTGTGTGTCTACAGCTGGCCTCTGAGGTGGGGTGGCAGGGTTGTGAGCCTTGCATGATGTAATACAGTTATCTGCCCATCTTCCTCCTTCTGAGCTGCACTGTCTGGATTTGATTTGATTTGATTTTTATAGAAACAAATCAGCTTTGGACACCAAGCCAGGAATCAAGCTAGGATAAACAAAGGACACCCATCTGCCCTGTTCCTGCCTGATGTAAGAACACTACAACCAACAAGGTATCTCTCTGTCCATTGCCCTGGAGGGGAAGATACACCTTTAATCCAGATCTTTTGAGACAGGAGGACCCATCTCTCATCTCTTCTCCTAGAAGCCTATTAAGGAGATGGTTGAAGGAAGCTTTTGCTCTTTGCCTGCTTGCTCTCACCTTGCTGGCAAGTTCATCCCTTCACTGGTTTGGCAGCCTGCTTCTCTGGTACTCCAGCCTTGTGGGGTGAACAAATTACTGGATTCTTGGCTCATCCGTATCCTGACAGGTGTGAAGGGAGATGGAAAAACTTGACTTTGTAGACGAAGCCATCCACTACGCCACCACGCAGAACGGAAGGAGAATAGGGACATTTCACAAGGGAGATCTTTTAATCTTCAGAAATCGTTTCCACCTTTCAAAAGATCGGCTCACCTCCAACCTTCAAGTCCCTTTCTGTTGACAATTGCCGTCTTGTCGGGACCTCCTCAGCAGCGAGCTTTAGTCTGTCTGTAACTTGTGCAGAGAGCGTCCAAGTATTATAGCTCCTGTCACGCAGGGTCTTGCATAGCCTGTGGTGGAATTAAACCTAACTGAAATTGCCAAAGTCTTTACACAGGCAAATGACAACAAGATCCACAAAATCCGTAAGCTATCATCATGTGGAAAAAGAGCACGTGCTGCCATAGCACGGGGGAGTGTCACAGGGGAGAAGCGGCTCACAATGCACCTCGCAGCACGCACACATCACAAATAAACAGCACCCAGGCTCTCACAGCACATGGACCTCACAAAGGAACAGAGACTACCTGTAAGGGCACGTCTTTCGGCTGATGCCCTGTGGCAGTGAGATGAAACTGCATGGGCTCCTAAGGGAAGCGGTAAGGTTTACAGAATGATCGTCATGGTTGATAAGGAAAGGACTGTGGCTGACATAGACATATATGGTCACTCTGAAAAGCTTTGGTATTTGCAACAAGGAAAGGGGAGAGAGAAAGGAGAGCCAAGCAGGTAAGAAGTAGCCAAACGCCATGCTGGGATAGGGCGGGGATAAATGGAGATTAGCAAGTGTTCCCAAGAATCAGCAGTGAGAAAAAAAGCCACCAAGTGGAGGACTGAGAGCACTCCTGGGTCAGTGGAGAGAAGGCACTTCTTAGCTTCCCTTAAGAGACAGTGCATTGATTTGCATCTCCCTTATGACTAAAGATGTTGAACATTTCTTTAGGTGTTTCTCAGCCATTCGGCATTCCTCAGCTGTGAATTCTTTGTTTAGCTCTGAACCCCATTTTTAATAGGGTTATTTGTCTCCCTGCGGTCTAACTTCTTGAGTTCTTTGTATATTTTGGATATAAGCCCTCTATCAGTTGTAGGATTGGTAAAGATCTTTTCCCAATCTGTTGGTTGCCGTTTTGTCCTAACCACAGTGTCCTTTGCCTTACAGAAGCTTTGCAGTTTTATGAGATCCCATTTGTCGATTCTTGATCTTAGAGCATAAGCCATTGGTGTTTTGTTCAGGAAATTTTCTCCAGTGCCCATGTATTTGAGTTGCTTCCAGTTTTTCTTCTATTAGTTTGAGTGTATCTCGTTTGATGTGGAGGTCCTTGATCCACTTGGACTTAAGCTTTGTACAGGGTGATAAGCATGGATCGATCTGCATTCTTCTACACGTTGACCTCCAGTTGAACCAGCACCATTTGCTGAAAATGCTATCTTTTTTCCATTGGACGGTTTTGGCTCCTTTGTCAAAAATCAAGTGACCATAGATGTGTGGGTTCATTTCTGGGTCTTCAATTCTATTCCATTGGTCTATCTGTCTGTCTCTGTACCAATACCATGCAGTTTTTATCACTATTGCTCTGTAATACTGCTTGAGTTCAGGGATAGTGATTCCGCCTGAAGTCCTTTTATTGTTGAGGATAGTTTTAGCTATCCTGGGTTTTTTGTTATTCCAGATGAATTTGCAAATTGTTCTGTCTAACTCTTTGAAGAATTGGATTGGTATTTTGATAGGGATTGCATTGAATCTGTAGATCACTTTTGGTAAAATGGCCATTTTTACTATATTAATCCTGTCAATCCATGAGCATGGGAGATCTTTCCATCTTCTGAGGTCTTCTTTAATTTCTTTCTTCAGAGTCTTGAAGTTCTTATTGTACAGATCTTTTACTTGCTTGGTTAAAGTCACACCGAGGTACTGGCTAAGATCAAAAACTCAGGTGACAGCAGATGCTGGCGAGGATGTGGAGAAAGAGGAACACTCCTCCATTGTTGGTGGGATTGCAGACTGGTACAACCATTCTGGAAATCAGTCTGGAGATTCCTCAGAAAATTGGACATTGAACTACCTGAGGGCCCAGCTATACCTCTCTTGGGCATATAACCAAAAGATGCCCTAACATACAGCAAAGACACGTGCTCCACTATGTTCATAGCAGCCTTATTGATAATAGCCAGAAGCTGGAAAGAACCCAGATGCCCTTCAACAGAGGAATGGATACAGAAAATGTGGTACATCTACACAATGGAATATTACTCAGCTATCAAAAACAATGACTTTATGAAATTCATAGGCAAATGGATGGAACTGGAAAATATCATCCTGAGTGAGGTAACCCAATCACAGAAAAATACACATGGTATGCACTCATTGATAAGTGGCTATTAGCCCAAATGCTTGAATTACCCTAGATGCACAGAACACATGAAACTCAAGACGGATGATCAAAATGCGAATGCTTCACTCCTTCTTTAAAAGAGGAACAAGAATACCCTTAGCAGGGAATAGGGAGGCAAAGATTAAAACAGAGGCAGAAGGAACATCCATTCAGAGCCTGCCCCACATGTGGCCCATACATATACAGCCACCCAATTAGACAAGATGGATGAAGCAAAGAAGTTCAGGCAGACGGGAGCCGGATGTAGATCTCTCCTGAGAGACACAGCCAGAATACAGCAAATGCCAGAATACATAGGAGAATGCCAGCAGCAAACCACTGAACTGAGAACAGGACCCCTGTTGAAGGAATCAGAGAAAGGACTGGAAGAGCTTGAAGGGGCTCGAGACCCCATATGAACAACAATGCCAACCAACCAGAGCTTCCAGGGACTAAGCCACTACCCAAAGACTATACATGGACTGACCCTGAGCTCCCACCTCATAGATAGCAATGAACAGCCTAGTAAGAGCACCAGTGGAAGGGGAAGCCCTTGGTCCTGCTAAGACTGAACCCCCAGTGAACGTGATTGTTGAGAGGAGGGCGGTAATGGGGAGAGGATGGGGAGGGGAACACACATATAGAAGGGGAGGGGGAAGGGTTAGGGGGATGTTGGCCCAGAAACCAGGAAAGGGAATAACATTCGAAATGTAAATAAGAAATACTCAAGTTAATAAAGAAAAAAAAGGAAAAAAAAGAGAGAGAGAGAGAGAGAGAGTGCATGTTGACCTGTGTGTCTCTACTTCCCAGCATAGAGCCTTACTGAAGCAACAGAGGGAAACTTGAAAAACTACTTAACCATGAGGTTGTAGCACACACCTTTAATTCCAGCCCTTCAGTGACAGAGAGAGGCAGGCAGATCACTGTGAGTTCAAGACCTGCCTGGTCTGCCGAGCCAGTTCCAGGAGAGCCAAGGCTACACAAGTGAAACCTTGTCACAAGAACAAACAGACAAAGAAAAAACAACAACAGAAATATACTAGTGCTTGATTTTAGCAATGACTATACTACCATTTCTATTTTGTTTAATTGCAAGTTGAAAGTTTTCACACAGCTCCAATATTTTAATGACTGGCTGCAATTATCTGTTAATGATCTTATCCAGGTTCCCAAACTTCAGCAGAAATAAGTTGGGGGACAGGGGGCATAAAGGAGACAGGTACACCAGACAGAGACTCTGTGGAAGTCATGATACAGTCAAATTGGGCAATGGAAAGGAGTTTACTTTTGTTGTTACGTTGTAGGAAAAGTTAAGGGAAAGCAGGAAGAAATTTTGCAGTTCTGCAGAGCTCACATTAGTTCAAAGCCCACTGGGGACAGGTTGAGAGCAGTTACCAGAACAACGGCACAAAGAGTGATGGAAAGACTGGCTGAGGGAGCTTTGGCTTTTCAGAGAAATGCACTGCTGATGTGAACAGCAACCCAGCAAGGGCTTCAGGGACTCAGTGCTTTGACCTCGTTCTCACTCTTCAGCCTCCTGCTAACCTAGTCCATAAACCAAAAACAAGCAAAATCAGGAGAGTGAGCATGTCAGAAAGGCAGTTGGTTTCAGTCACACTGAACACAAAGTGATATGGGAAAGAAAGGGCAGGAGCTAGAGAAACCAAACAGCCTAATTCCTCTTCCTCCTACACAGCACCCAGTCTTATCTCTGAAAGGAAAATAGAAAAAGTGTCTGTGCCAACACAGAACACTCATGGAATTGCATCAGCTACCATAGTCTTACACGTGTCAATGTGGTCAGATTTCTACATAAAAATAAAATACTATCCACTGTACTGGGTAGATGGGAAAAGCATCTAATTTTTAGCTAATTAATAGAATAGAAAGTTTCTATCATTCTTTTTCTTATAGCAGCTGTTCTTAAGACCTAGGGTAAAATTCTTAGGTTGTAAGATTTCTTGGCAAAGATGACAGTTTAACATTTTTTCTCTACAAGACTTTATGAATGAAAAACATTCAAGTAGCATAGCATATGTTTTATACCTAAGATACAGAGGAAAGAGCATTGGAAATGACAAAAAGAGGTCACAGGACAGCTAAAACACATGGAGAAATGGACAGGCCCTGCAGAGTAAAGGAAACATCAGCCCACGACCCCAACCTGGCTCTTTGAAGAAGGAGAAGACACAGCCAAGACCACAAGGTAGACCAGTAATCCCTGATGAGACCAGATTGTCAGTCCTGGCCATAGGACAAGTATTCTGTTCTCACAAGCCTTTAGCCCAGTAAGGGAATTTTATGACAGTAACTCCTGCATAACAGGCCAGCCTTAAAGGAGGCAGCCATTTTGTTCTTCTGATATCTCAGAGCACTATTGCCAGAAACTATCTTAATGACTGGCATGTGGCCAGCAAGGTAGAGAGAAACATGGTTGAAGCAGACAAGATAGACAGGGGTGAAACACAATCAGGGTGATGGAGGACCATGATATGAGCCATGGATTTCATTCTTCATGCAATGCCAAACCATCCACAACAAGAGAACCACCCAAGCTGATGTTCTGTTTTCTAATTTATGTGGCTATAAGAGAGAAAACTAATAGTTGGAGAGAACATTTTTGAAGTATTAGGGTACTTTGTTAGAGAGATCATCACAACTCAGGAAAGAGTTAGCCATTTGAGCAATGAGAAGATCCAGCCAGTATTTTGCCCAAATCAGTGTCTTGGAACTCACTTGGAAGAGGAAGGCAAGCATCTTCAGCAACATCTGTCTTAGTAACTGTTCTACTGTGACAAGACTCCATGACCAAGGCAACTTATAAAAGAAAGCATTTAATCAGAGGCCTGCTTACAGTTTCAGGAGCTTAGTCTCCATCATGGAGAGGAGTCTGGTGGGAGGCACACAGGCCCGCATGGTGCTGACATGCTGATATCTTGTAAGGTGTCAGCAGTAGAGCTGACTACTTATATCTTATAAGAAGATTGGAGGCAGCAAAAGCAAGGCTGGGCATGATGTGAGTTTTTAAAACCTCAAAGGCCTCCCCACCCCATGACACAACTCCTCTAAGACCCTATCCTCAAAACAGTTCTGCCGACTAGGGAACCAAGCTTCTAAATTCACCAGGCTGTGGCTATAATTCTCATTCAAGCCACAGTTTCAGTTTATCAAAAAATGATGACAAGTCAATAGTGCTTAAAGCTGTTTCCTGCTGCAGCTCTCCGCGTGTGCAGAGCAAGCACAGAAGCATTAACTTCTGCTGTCCATGAGGAAGGGACAGTTCACACACATACCCACTGCTCACCCCCCTCCATGTTTGGGAGGCTGGCAAAGGCAACCACTGGCTAGTGACCTGAGGGATAGCTTTGTGGCACCAGATCATAGAAGAAAACACTTGAGACAGTCACTAACTTTGTCTATCTAGTGACTTTGACCTTCTATGACAAGACATACGCAATCAATAATTTCCCTTCTCCCTAGTGTCTTTTCTATACTAGTATCATGTCTCCTAATCTAACTTTTTTTTGTTTTTTTTTCCCCTGTGTTCCTTAGTACCACAGTATGAATTTTGAAAATACAGTTTTCTCTTTGTGTGTTTCATAATATATTTCCCGTTTTCTGGTACAAAAGCCTTGTATAAATGATATTTCCACTTGCCAGAAAGACTTGTCCACACAAACACAGTGCATTACTTTCTTCTCAGGGACTGAGGAATGCCCTCCTTAGAAATGAAGCAGTTCACTTTCCACAAGCCAGGCTACATGTATCTCTCCTTCAACATCACTTCTCTGTTTTATCCATAAACAGCTAATAGTGTAAGTGGAACATAGCCAACATTTTTTTCCCTTTTGGAATTGCATCCTGAATCAGAGCCTTCAAATCAGATAAACTTGTTCCAACAAGAGTCAGCTATGTCACAAAACATTTCCTCATATCTCTGATTCCTTCCATAAAATAGATTATGGTGTATGTGTGTGTGTGTGTGTGTGTAAGTGTGTGTATGTGTGAGTATACATGTGTGTACCTGGGTGCATGAGTCTGTGTGTGTACTGTGTGTGCATGTGTATGTTTGTGTGCATGTGTATCTTTGTGTGTGCATATGTGTGCCTGTGTGTGTGTGTGTGTGTGTGTGTGTGTGTGTGTGTGCTAGCTTTATAGTGCTACAACAACTATCAGCAGAATCATCTTACAAGGGAATAAAGTCTATTCCTATCATAGTGTCAGAGATTTCAGTTCGTGGCCAACTGGGTCAACTATATCTGGGCTTGTAGCCAGGCTACCTGTCATAGTGTGTAAGTACATGATTGATTGAACAGTCACTTACCTCATGCCCAAGATGCAAAAGCAAGAAGAAGTAGAAGGGACTTCCATCCAATTATCTCCTTCAAGGGTATACCCACTTGCCATGAAAAGCCCCAACCAGGTAGAAAGGCCTACCACCTCTCAGTAGCCATTGTCCTGAGAACTAAGTCTTTAATGTGTGTTTTTCAAGGCTAGGAAGATAGTTCAGAGGGAAGAGTATTTAGCTCTGAGTTTAATTCCCCAGCACCCATGTTTTAAAAAAAAAATGAATGCAGCCACACAAGGCTGTAAGCTCCACGATGTAGGGACAAAAACCAAAGAATTAGTAGAGTTTGTGGCCAGCCTAGTTACAGAGCCAGTGACAGAGCCTGTCTTAAATAATAAGGCAGAGAGTAATGGAACAGGACACCTTATGTCCATCTCTGGCTGTCCCATGCATGAACACACACACACACACACACACACACACACACACACACACACACACACAGAGGCCTCTGGGAACAAACTTTAATAGTATAATACCATAGCTACCTAATTTTTTATGGGTCAAGCACAAAGATGATTGGATAACGATGATGATACTATCATTGATGTTAAAGGGAGAAAAATTACAAGACAGAAGATTTATAATATTCATGTGTTTATTGAAGCCCAAGATATCTTGTTTCCATAGTTATTGTTATAAATATTATTTGCCTTATATTCAAATATCAATATTAGATAATGTTTCTATAAATAAATCCATATTAATATACTGACATAAATAAAATGTATACTTATAATAAATAAACTTACATATATAAAATATTGGTTATGGAAGGGAAGTTACATAGGCTTTTTTCTAAAGGAATGAGAAGGTAATCTCCTTTGTGGAAATAAACAATTTTTTAAAATTACATTATTTTTCTATTGTATCATCAGTGACAGTAAAATATTGCCAATAAATCTTTGTGGCTAGCAAGTCTACCTCTGGTGCCATGGACAGCATGACATTGATTTTCTTTTTCAACTGAAACAGGTTTCATGTGAAGTCTTCTAATGATGGTGGAGTTTAGCTTCTCATTTTCCCTTAGTAAAAAAGTCCATTCAGGAATATTATTATTCTTTCAACAGGCAGAAAGGTAAGGTTGCTCATTTTCTAGCTTCTCTTTCTCAGACGCAAGCGTTTCTCAGGGACATAAACAGCAGATCCAGTTCCCCGATCGCTTTAATCTCTCCACTCTCTCCAAGCTGTGAAAATAAGAACACAAACTGATTTGAGCATATGTGTCACTTTCTAAGGAAGTACTAGCTGGAAAGAGACAACACCATTCGCTTGCTGAGCACCAAAACCAAGTATCAGCCTTCTCTTAAAAATTAATAATCAACATAATGATTTTTAGTATGAACACAATATGGTTTGCCAAAGACCTTAAAAGCATGCCTTTCTGACCTAAGGACACCATACCCATCTATATTACTTGCATTTCACGACCAGGGAGCTGCTGATGGGACTATTAATTCGCCTTGTTGAACCTTGCACTATGTATACATAGATCAATTATCGCACTGTATCCCATAAACTACACAGTCATTTGTCAATTAAAAGTAAATTTTAGTGGGGGTTGGAAAAAGGGTTTGCTCAACTCCTAACCATGCTAAGCAGCAGGAAGCCATCTAGAGACCTGGAGATGTTAAGTGCTAGAGCTCGACCTGACATGTAGCCCTCCACCTGACCATGATCAACTATTGGCGAGCATTCAACTCAAAATCCTTGACTCAAAGACACACATATGTACACATAGGATAGGAATCATAACATCCCTTCGTTCCTCTTCCATTAAGGTAAAAATGGTGAAGCTCTCAACCTCAATGGAGAAACAAAAACCCAAATTCAAACAGCAAAGCACGTGTCCGCCATCCACCTAATCTACTACCCTTGTTCTAGATTGCTCCAAGAAAAATCCTCTCAGGGAGGATTTGCAGCTTTTCAAATCCTCTACATTCTGTTCTCTTTTCCCTTGCAGCCCTCCTCTCACCTGTGGCCTTCCCAGACTTTCTCTGTTAGGATGCCCACGCATGCTATTTTGTATCTTAAAGACTACCAAACCTTTGAAACTTTGTAGCTAATCTCATTCTCTCCTCCATTCTCCTCCATGAGCCCGACCTCTGCTATCCAGAGCTCTGACTAGTTTCCCCTGCCTATCAGATTTCTCTGCATAACATTCCTTCCCCTGTTGGTGCTTTTTCTAGAGCCTAAACACTCTTCCCATGGGGCAGCATGGTGTAAAAGTAGAGGTCGATTGAAAGTAGAGTATAGGCTTTTAAGAAAAAAAGTTTTCCTACAGAGCTCACATCTCATGATGTGAGATCTTTCTCACTCATGCTTCACCTTTCCGAAAACAAAGTAAATGAATAATAAGCTTTCGTGTAAGCATTCGGAAGTCTGTGCCTCTGGCGTGCTGACATCCAAGCCCATGTGTCGAGCTAACAAAACTTCTAAAAAGAACTGGCAGAGCACTGAAAAGCTTCAAAGCCATGAACATTGAAATAAAAACAGTCATGTTTATCAGACTACGCACAAGAAGAAGAGAATATTTAGGTTTGATGGAAGAAGGAGATAAAGAATAAAGATAGATATATTACTGATAACTGCATCAACTGGAGCCTTTTTGTTTCTGAGTACTTAAGCACACCCACTTGCAAAGAGCATCACTTTCACTGCTGTCAATCATGCCCCTGGCTTTAGGGTGAGTCTGTCTTGCTGACCTTGCCCTCCTGCTAATGTTCTCCTCCCCAAAGAGGGCACACAACAATGTCGTTTGCTGTGAAGTCCTACAATAGCTTGCAGTGGGTAAGTGCTCACTAGTGGCTTGATCAGGGTGTGAAGGAAAAAAACTAAGAAATGAATGTAAAAAGTAAGGAAAAGATTTCCACCTCCTACTTCCATTACACTGCAATGAACCCATGACTGATATTTTTACTCTATTGAAACCAGGTCAAGTAAACTGGGAGGTTATCCACTCTTGCTTTTAATCCTAAATAGGTAGCTATTAGGCACTATATTTTAATTAGGATGATAGTTATGAATACCAGTGATTCTAAACATTCATCCTACATGCAAATCAAGGTCTTCTGTTGCTGTTCTGGGTGGGTTTTGCTACATTTCAGAGCATCAGTTTACTGAGCTCAAAAATCACATCAAGTAAGTTTGTGTCCAGCTTTCTAGTTTTCAATGTGTGATTCTTCAGAGTATATGAGTCGGTGGGAACTGGCTTTCCCAAATAATTAGTCAAACTAAAATAATTCCACGTGACTTCTGAGTAAGTGCCAAGCTAGGGCTCAGGAGCACTGCCTTCCAGCATTGGCTCTGCCACAAGCTGTCCTCAGCACATGCTCATGGGACTGGCTGAGCAAAGTTTTCCCCTAACTCTAGAATTTATGACTTACAAGTTTAGAAACAGATTGAAAGATCTATAGACCCAGCTAGACTCACAGGCAGCTAAGCAAATAAAGGACCAGACAGACAAATCGTGTAAAATGTTACAAAGTAAGAGAAGGGGCTGGGAAGCAGAGAAACAAACATTCCACCCCCACTTCTATTAAATGGTTGGCATTGTTCCTTGTCAATAGTACCTTTTGCACTGTTTCCTTCAGCTGTCTTACGTTCTTCTGGATGTTCTGGTCATCACCGCTGATGTGCTGCAAAATAAAAAGCAGACTCACTAACAGAATCTTGTCCCGTTTGAGGCCCAACCTCAGAGCATCTGAAGCACGTGACCATTCACCTGGAATAGAGGCGTTCAGTCATTTTTGCCCACAGTGACCTAGATTTCACGGTGACCTAGATTCTGTGAGCTCTTTCGTTCTCTGGGACACTGAAATCCAGGTCCCTCCCTTACCAAAGAGCTGTCCTCATCTTTGGGGAATCCTACTGAGGTTTCCACCAGTAGCAAGAACGGTAGAAACGAAACCTGAGCTGAACCTCATCAACGGTGGGAGTGTAGCACAAGAGAGGAACATAAGGCTTCTCGTGTGAAAATGCCTGGTCTCCCTCAGTTTTCCCGCTCCTCATCAATATGTTTCATAGTTTGGGGTGTCTGGAGGCATCAAACGCCCATGCTGATTTTTCTTAACCTCCCAGTACATTGAAAAGGAGTGAGCTTTGCACACCTCCCAAGCATAAGGCCTTTCCATCTCCCTGTCCCCCTTCAACATTTGCTCTGTGCCACCCCCTCCCCACGAGTACTTGCGCTCATGAATCTGTTTCTATAGCTAGGCCTTTTTTCTTACAGCTCCCCACATCCTTCTCATCATACGGAACTCGAGTTGCTTTCTTTTCACGGGTAAAACAAATAAGGCTTCGCTTGTACAAAGCCAAAGCATCACTCAACTGAAGCCAAAGTGATCGCTTTGTGGCCTATTTCAAGTGGCCTCTGATGGTGGTGTTGCTGAGTCCCTCCTCGCTCTAGTGAGAGAGAGAGAGAGAGAGAGAGAGAGAGAGAGAGAGAGAGAGAAACAGATACAGAGAGAGAGAGACAGAGAGAGACAGATACAGAGAGAGAGACAGATACAGAGAGAGAGAGAGAGAAAGAGAGAGAGAGAGAAAGAGAGAGAGAGAGAGAGAGAGAGAGAGAGAGAGAGAGAGAGAGAGAGACCACACAGGTTCTAACTGGACTAGGAGAGGAAGAAAGGCGAGCATAGAGTCAAGAGAAAGACTTACACAGGGGCTGAGGTGACTGCTGAGCTTGGTCAGGAAAGGCACCACCTCCTGCATGTAAGGCTGGAATCTGTCTGACTGGGGGAGCAGAACATCTTCAAGGGTGAAGTTGAGCACCTGCTTCATCAAGTAGCATTGATCCTTGGCCTGCAGGTTGACAAGAAACCACAGGAGTCATATTACAAAACAGCCCAGAGGAGCCAGCAGCTACCACAGATAACCCTCAGTGGATATGCTCCGTGCTCATCACGGCAAGAACTTACTTTGACTCCTCGGAACAGTTCCTCCCCGATGAGCCTGACATCTGTGTTGTTATCTGCAAGGCTGGCCTGGAAGAAAGAAGACCCTAAGTACTTGGATAATGTGGAGGTGGAAGAAAAGCTTGTAAGTAGAGATGTATGTCCCCAGTGGGTCTCATGAGCAGCCATTGAGAGTGTGAGTTCAGAAGAGTACGGAGAGAGGACAAGTATTGCAGTAATGGGTGGTTCTAAATGCTCCTCTGTAGATAAAATTCAGTGTATGCATCCTAACGGCTAAAATAGAAAAAGGTCCTGAGACCTTGAAATAGAAAAAGATCTGCTCCTTAAAGAGTCTCTAAAGAGACATGGAGAAAACAAAGGTGGGGACCTATGGAGATACAGTGCCCCTAAAGATCTTGTAAGTGCTTGCAAGAAAATGCCAAGGCCTACTTGGATCCCAAGTAGTATGGAGAGAAAGAGAGATGCAGGTATACCTCCTTGGCCAGCATAAAGGTGCGGTTGACGATGTATGGCTGCTGGAAGTTGGCTGCCTCAAGTTTGCATTGGGAGTTGATGGGCAGAGCATCTGCCTTCTGAGCCCACAGAGCAACGAGAAGCAGGCAGCTGGCGGCCAAAGTCCCCATAAGGGAAAAGCTCATAGATTTCCTCAGGACAGACATCACGGATGGCACAAGTGTGAACAACTGATAACTGGGAGGAGAACCTGTTAGCAAGAGAGCAAGAGGCGAAAACATCAGGGAAACACGGTCATCAGGTAGCTTGACCCCAAGCAGATCAATTCTCTGTCCCAGTCTGAGTGCTTACCTGTTCAGGTGTCTGCTTGTGATAGGAGAGGCAGGAGTTGCTGCTTTTATAGCCATCGGGACACCAGGGTTTTTTGGTATTGTGAACTTTATGACATCAGACATTATCTAATTTCCAGTCCTGCCTTCTGAGAAGTACCTAACCACCACAGGAGGCCACAAAACGCCACCTCCGAGCCTTCCCACCTTGAGATGTGAAGTCTTCCCTAAAACGTCACCGTTAGAGCCGAGAAGGTGCTTTTGCACACAAATCCCAGAAATCTTCTAAACTCTACATGGTTTTCAAAGAAAACATTGGCTTCACCGTAGTAAATTCTGATCTCGTAGATCAGCCTTTGATCTCCCGTAGCTACTGAGTCAGCATGTTGGTCACGGACTCATTTTCCCACCAACTTCATAGATTCTTATCTCTGTAGAAGTGACCAGAAATAGGAGACCTATGTCCTATATTCTGTGCTTTCAAATGAGCAAGCATGAAAACTTGGAGATTATTTCAATTTTTAAAATAATTATATCTCATTTTTTAATATATGGAATCCTAACCTAGCTTTAAAAAGTAAGAGCATTGTCCTTCCTCACGGCTCCCGTCTCCACAGAACGCTCTCACCCAGAGACTTTTTTTAAGTGAGTAAACAGTTATGGTAGATGCAAATAGAAAGGTTAAAATCGTAGCCAAGATCGATTTAAGTTTTTAAATATCGGTCGTGAGCAATGTAGTCGGGATCTTAAGCATAGATCTCTAATAAAATAATATTATACAACTTGCTAATTCACTCTGAAATTTTATTTGTGCAAACACAAGTCCAGGAATATTATTTTTAAACAGTCTTATGATAACTTGTGTTATATAGATTGATATCTGAAGAAGAGAATGTAGAAAATGCAGGGATGGGTGGCATGTTGACTTGAATTCGTTGTGCGCACATAGAATCCCAGATGGTGCCTTACAACGAGACTAGGAAAGTTTTTTAAGGAGTGGGAGCAGGGAGGAAGAAAGGCTATAACACGCAATTGTCTACATCTAGACTAGAATGCAAAGTCATGAAAATCACTCATGAGATTTTTCTCCTTCCAGCTAATTGAGATCGAACGTGTCAAGGAGCTGGAGAAGGGGCTCCAGTTACTGTAGAATCTTGCTCAATTGAGAGGTGCAGACTTGAGGAGTCAAAGCAGTCTGAGGACTCTGGCTTTTTGGTGTAGCCATAGCAGAAAGACGCAAAAGGGAGGTGGCAGTGAATGAAGCCAGATCTGTATTCTGGGTGGAATCTAAAAGCACCAACATTGGGGCTGGAGAAAAAGATGCCTGTGAGTGTGTACGAGTATTCGCTGCTCTTCCAGAGGACCTGGGGCTAATTCCCAGCACCTACATGGTGGCTCACAACCATCCATGACTCCAGTTCCAGGACATCTGAAACCCTCTCCCAGCCCTGCACTCTCCCTCCCCCCCTCTGCCCAGGCACCAGGCAGCTCTAAGTGCACAGACCTGCTCATAGGCAAAACAGCCATACACAAACATTGATTATGTAAATATTTTAATAAAAAAATTAAACCACTGAGTTCATAAATGCAGAAAGTAGAAAAGTGGTCGTCAGGGACCGAAGGTGAGTGGTTGGGAAGTCAATCAAAGAGCATAAAATCTCAAGTAGAAGACAGTGTGCTCACGAGCTCTAATGGACTTCAGTTGTTGACACTACATTAGAGGCGTGAAGGTGGTTCAAGGCATAGATCTCAGGTTTACTTGCCGGAAGAACACATTAGCATGTAGATTAACGTGGATATTAGCTCCTCTCAGCCACTGCTCACTGTACCTGCATGGTCAAAGCACCATGTTATAAATATATGCCATGCTTGCTTTTCATTTTAAGAACTACTTTTATGCTAATTTATCTTAAACAAGTGATAGGCATTTTAGAGGCTCCTTTATGAAACAATGAGTGAAAAAAATGAGGCAACTTTCCCATATCTGATTGTCTAGTGTATGGAGTACAATGATCTTCGACCAGACTTCTGTGTGATAATACAAGCACTCGACCTAAGCTAATTCTGTAGGTTAGGTGGGCTTTTGTTGGTTGGCTTGGGAAGCTGACAAACATACATGAATATATATGTCCATTGGAAAATAAATTTTGACACCAATGAATTATATATTTTAGAGAAGAGTATCACTCTTTCATTTTTGTAACTCTGGCTACAGCAACGTTACACCCTTAGGGGGGGACTGATAAAAGCATACTAAGTGAATATATAGAATTCTGGTTTAAGTAATTTACCACCATTGGTAAAATAGAGGTAACTTGCTTTCCTGACTCTTCTAAAACTGGACTTTGATCTGACTCCATGTACTAGCTTCATCCTTGTCTCTGGAAAGGGAATAAATAACTGAGAGGGGAAAAAATATAATGGCGAAAAAATTACAAAGCAGTTTAATAGCAGCACAGCTCTGTTCAGTTTCTTCCGTGTGTCATACTCTCCAACAGACAATCCATTAATGCGAGTGTTAATGTACGGAGATTTCATGAGGTTGACTAAGATTCGCCAAAACAGAATGTAATCTGGGGCGTACGTGGGTTTCTGAACGGTCGTAGAAAGAACCTCAGAGGTGGCTGCTGTTAGGATAGAAGGGAGGTGCATCACACAGACAGCTTTTTAGAAAGCAGCAGCAAGAGGCCACTGGACTGAGTCATTTCTGATCACAACAGGCTCTCTCTCCAACGGGCTCTTCATGAATTTTCAAGTCACCCCAAATAGAATCACATCAGCGTCATGTCCCGCATCCCAGACAGACTTCTCATGGGTGATCTTCGATCTGTGCAACAATCCGCCTGATCTGGGAGGAGCTAACCAGGGTCCCCAACAAGAGGGTCTACTGCTGCTGCTTGTTTCTCTCTACCATTCCTAACACCTAGAGTAGTGCTCGGCAAACCGCATATGATGGATAGGTTTTTACTGACTTAATGAACAAATCTACTTTCTATTCATTGACAGATGTGTAAAAATCTACATCTGGGAATGCAGTCTTTAAAATACAACTCTCTGTAAGAGAAGGAAGTCTTTGGTCATCTCTGGTAAAAGGTTTACATGCACCAGATTTCTCATCCCAATAGGTGTGGTCATTTTTCCATACAAGTTCATGCACACGTTTAATATCCATGTCTATGCATGTATCCTTCTAAGACAAGTAGTATTTAGTGTGTACAACTATTTTATTTTATTGAAACAGTTCTCTTTCTTGCCAGTTTTTTTTCCTACTCAGTATTATGGTCTTGCCAATCTATCCATGTTGCTATGTGTAGCCCCTGCTTCAAGCTTACATTGGATTCACTCATTTCTCTTTGATAAACACCTAAACAGCCTCCAATTGCTCAAAAAGCAGACATGACAACACTAAGCAGCCTCATATGAGCTACTCTCAATGTATTTGGAAAAGAATTTTTTAAGGGGCTGGACAGATAGCTCAGTAGTTAAGAGCACTGGCTGTTTTCTTCCAAAGGACATGGGTTCAATTCCCAGCACGCCCATGGAGTTATGCTGATTGTAACTCCAATCCCAGGTGAAGAACTGCCTCTTCCGGCCTCCACGGGAACTGCACTCTTGTACATGAAACACGTGTACCTGCAGGGAAAACACCAATACACATAGAAATACATAATACGAGTTTAAAGCATCTTTGAAATGTTTATCCAAGCGTAGGTCCACTGAATTACAAAAATAAGTTTATTAACTTTTACTAAATACCCCAGTTTGTTCTCTGGAAAGGTAGTACTAATCTACAGACTCATAAAAGTGAAATCTGTGTTTAGTGATACAGGGGAAATCAGGGTCCCCTCTTGGAATTCTTAGTCTTGGTGACAAAAAAAAATTAAGAATGGGCTCAATAGAAAGTTTAAGGACATTTTACCAGAGTTTTTAAAAAAAAAATAGAGGAGGAAAGCAGTGAATCTCAGTAGCTGCCTGGAGAAGAGGAATGGAGATGAGAAAAGGCACCATACTGCTCTTACCCAAGCCGCACAGAGGCCAGCGGCCACATGGTAAGGGGAGTCTTCAGATCAGTGGTTCTCAACCTGGAGGTCCTGACCCCCAAAGATCATAGGAAAACACAGATATTTATATTTTGATTCATAACAGTAGTGACAATACAGTTATAAAATAGCAAGAAAATAATTTCCTGGTTGGGGGAGTCACCCCAACATGAGGAACTGTGTTACAGAGTCGCAGTGTTAGGAAGGTTGAGAACCACTGACTTAGAGTCTTGTATCTGAGTAGCATTTTCCTTATCAAGAAGAAAGTCATTAGTGAGAAACAGTGCCCAAATAACACAACATTTAATGTCTCATGCGGATTTAAGCTTCGTGTCTGGGGTGTGTAATACTTTGGACCATATATGTATGTATGTATATGCATATGCACATGTATATGCACATGTATATAATATATTATATAATTTTAATCTTTGGCTAGATTTTTCTGTTGGGTGTTGAAGACCATGAAAATGGGCAAAATTAATCTTTTTTTTTTCAAAGTCACTTGGGCATTTGATCTTTTGGAGTCACTTGGCCATGAGAAGAACCTCTGGACCCTCTACTCTTTTTCTTACCATCTTTCTCTTGCTCCATCTATGTGAGGATAAGTCAAAGGCCTTTCTCGACCATGGTCTCATAGGAAGTGCTGAGGAAGTTTTCCCTCTGTATTGGCTCCTCTCTTTGTAGATGGACACTGGTGAGAGCCCATGCAGTGTGGTCTCCATGGCCTACCTGAATAAGAGAACAGGTGACTCTCCACAGTTACAGAATATCTCAAGAGTTGTCCCCACAGTCCCCCGAAACCTCATTGACCTTTGAGAGCAAAGAGCAAATTAGTGTTCCTCTAAATATCTCTGTCCTCAGTAGTATAGGCCTCAAGTCTTATTGAATACTGAGAAGGTCGGTTACACCCATCAGGACCACTGTGCAGTATTTAGATAAAGGTTGGGCAAATTTCAAACTTCTAAGTAAACTTTGATTGGATATGTGCTTTTGTTCTTTAAGCCAGATGTAATTGTTACCAAGAGCAGGACAATAATTTCACTGACTTAAGCGGAGGTTTGATTGACTTTTGATCTTGGAAATTTTAAGATCATATATGTCATCCCTAAGCCTTGTCTTTTACACATCTTAAATAATTTACTCAGATGTTTGTAACTTGCGTAAGTTTTCCAGATTTCTTCCCCATTCCAGGAACACCCAACCATCTCAATCTTCATACACAAATTGTTATTTTTACCATTTGCTGTGGCAGTCATTTTGTGGAGAGTACTAAGCAATGTCTATTCCTCCTCATGAGGCCCCGGTGACAAACTGATATTCAATTCTGCCAGGTGTTTGCCCTGAAAAACCAGGGGCTAATTTGAAGAACATGGGTAAGGAGTTACTGAGGGGAGCACAGGAGATCTAAAAGCAGACACAATAGAGCCTTTTTTCACTCAGACAGCGTCTCCATAGCCACAGAGGTAAAGCCCCTTCTCCCTAGTTTTCCCCAGTCTATCTTCTCTAGCTCCTCCACAAGACCTCAAGGCCATAGACAATGAGAGCAGAATTGAGTACTTCTGGCTTTGATGGGCGGCTGTGGTGAGGTCCAATTACCCTGCCCACGCCCTCCGTCTAAGAAGGAACGTTAGTAGTCTAAAAGCTCAACTGTGTGGTAAATTTTTACAGACAGACAGATAGACATAGCTGAAGTCAGGAGAAGACAGTGCCATGCAGCACCATTTTAATAAAAAAGAGTTTAATCCAATGTATACATAGCATTGCGTAATTAATATTAATGGTGCAGATTCTGCCAAATTAGTAAGTTCCCAGGGAAACCTTAAAGAAAACCCAAGACAAGTCAAAACTCCTTCTAAATGCAGTCCAGAGAGGAATCTGGTGCTTTTGGTTTTGAGTGAGTGTGGGCAGCAGATAGTAGCAGCAGATACACAGCAAAATATCAACTAAGAAACAGCAGAGAGCAACTGAGGAAACCTCGTTAAGAATGCAGTGATGGAGTTACTGCTTCAAGTTTGCTGATGATGGTGATGGTGGTGGTGGTGGTGATGCTGATGCTGATGCTGATGCTGATGCTGATGCTGATGGAGGGTCTTCTCTGTCTTCTCTATGGATAAGCACCTCGTTCACTGCCCTACTGTGGTCATTCTTACATCCTGAGGTAAGCAGCAGCAATTGTTCTTGGAAACAGTTTGCCCTTCATCCACTTTCCTTCTTTATGCTTATGTATAATACAATGTATTATAAACACACACACATATATATATGTATGTATATCATATTAATATGTACTTCTCCCTTCTATTCACCCACACTTTTCTAGTAGTGGTTCTTAGTAAATGACATTTTAAAAAAATAGTATCTGTACTTCACAATGCATTGTCATGATTTCCATCAGTAAACACATATCCGTTTATTATTACCATGTATTTATTCTTCTTCCTCCATGTATTATATTCCAACTGCAGTTTCCCCTCCCCCTCTCCCCTGAGTCCTCCCCACCACCTCCCCTCTCCCCAACCCATTCCTCCTCCTGCCCTTTAGCCACCCTTAAGAATTCAATCCCTACTCTACTGCTATTCTCTTACTGCCCTTTCTCCCTGTCACAGAATGAGAGGGACAGGAGGGAGGCCTTGAAAGACATTGTGAGACAAGTGTGTCAGAAGCAGGAGAGACAAATCCTATTCCCAAAGGCAGCTTCCCAGTGAGCTCTAACAGCCCGTGGCAACTTGTCAGTATAGTGTCTACTCAGAAGACATTTGCTTCTCAGCACAGCTGAACGGGGTGGCTCTTACTGGACAGGAGAGGAGCTAATAACCACTGAATCCAGTGATAACCAGCTAGAACCAGCTGGTAACCTGTGTAGATTTATCCAAATGTGTCTTCTCATCTGTGTGCTGGAAATAAGAACTGACACGGGATAGGAAACATGTTCTTCCTTGTAGAGTCCTCTAAGAGACAGAGCAATTAATTTTGAAGGGCTACCCTCTGATATCGCATTCTAGGCTCCTGGGTTAGTGACAGTCAGCATCCATGATCAAGGGAGATCAAGATAACAGAACTATCTGCCTTTACCAGTATCTAACCTTGGACCCTCGCTGGCTAGACCAGATATGACCAACTGCTCGCATTATACCAACAATTGATTAGTTTGTGTCTGTAAAATGGAGTGATACAACCTGAAAGGCTTAATAAATACCCTCCCTACTACAAAGAGACCAAGCTGTGGGACAAACCAATTGCTCTAATTGATATTTTCCCATTAGGGATCACTTTTCACCATTAGCAACTAGTCTAAGCTTGAATGAGGAAAAACAACAGTCGTTCCTTTCTTCAGTTCTGTGTCCGAGATCCTAGTGGGTAAGGACACAGTCTGGGGGAGCCTACGCTAATAACTGCATCTGTAAGACAGAAGACAATATGTTGGAACAACTTTCGGACTTTATCTTCCTCTCCAGAGCATCCCATGGAGATTTTCCTAGATCTTGATTCTTTGTTAATGAGAGAAGAAGCCACCTATGGTATTAGTGACTTCTTTGCCCTATTGGATCCTAAGCACCTGAATCCAGCAGCCATGCAGGAAGGGAGCCTATTCAAATTATCTGTCTTTATTTACATGGCTCTTTATACCCTGTGCCTTTTTTTAAAAAATTTATTCATTTATTATATATAAGTACACTGTAGCTGTCTTCAGACACACCAGAAGAGGGCATCAGATCCCATTACACATGGTTGTGAGCCACCATGTGGTTGCTGGGAATTGAACTCAGGACCTCTGGAAGAGTAGTCGGGTGCTCTTAACCGCTGAGCCATCTCTCCAGCCCCCTACCCTGTGCTTTTAATGAACTCTTTCTGCATCACCTTGGTGATGATGGATTCTTTTTGCATTTGGCCTGGTCAGTCATAACCCACCTGTCTAGGATCCATCATTGAAAAGAGTCCTCTGGAGTAAATAAGTCTCACATATCAGGAAACAAGTCTCACATATCACCTGACCTCTAATAATTGTGTAGTTTAGGTGATCCCACGATGTATGGACTTCCCTGCTTCAGGCTGAGACCACAGAATTTTTTTTCTCTGTTTTTTTGTTGTTCACATTCCTGGTGACTTGAACCTCCAATATTCCCTTAAACATCCCCTTTGACCCTTGCCCTCCAGTTCATAATTTGTCAGTCCCTACTGTGTTTCCCCGTCTACATAGGAAGCAAGCACAGTAAGAACAAGAGTGGATTCTCCATTTAAAAAGGCTATCAGTCAGGATGCCTTGGGTTGGGAGGGTCATATTATTATCTCCCTCATGTAGCTTTGGATTAAGTACCCTTAATCTAGAGAATACAGAACATGGAAAAACAATAACATCTAAAAGAACTTGGAAAGAGATGGCATCAATGACTTCTTTTCTTATCCCATCCTATGTCTCTGTAACTGGGAAATAAAAACAGAAACAGGGGTAGCCTGGGCTCAATGAGGCAGAAATAAGAACAGGCAGCAACAAAAGGAAGACTATTCCATCTAGGCTAAAGAAAAGCAGGCTTGGGGACACCGGGCAGAAGTGGCAGGTACTTTACTCCAGAGAAGCTGAATCCCCAGCCTCCTGCCTAAGGGGACTGACCCTCTTAGCTTCCAGCTGTCAAATCTGCCTGCTGGCAGCCGCTCGGCTAGCAACTGGCAATGCACACATCAGGCTTGGGATTTATATTCTCCTAAGGTTTTGCCTCAGCAGCTGCACATTGGCATGCGCCCGGGGTCTACCCAGGCCAAAGCATTAGCTCCCACTGGTTGCTGTCTAGTGATGACAGCATGAGACTGGGGAAAATCTTAGTCACCTGTAGAAACCAGTAAACATGCCATGCAAAATAGCATGCCAACTTTTTTTTTAAAAATCCTGATATTACGTACCTAGTGATATAGGAAATACAATGACCTTATCACAGCCTGCCTGGGTCTCCCATTTCCATGATTCCATAGGCATCTAAGAAGGTAAAAACCAAAAAAAAATTTTTTTAAGTTGAGAAGAGAGAGAGAGAGAGAGAGAGAGAGAGAGAGAACACGCAAAGGACTGGGAGGTGACTGAATGCCCTTGGCACAGGAAATTCAAAGACCGGGAGGATCGCCAGAGGTCCCAGTGGTAGCAGGAAGATATATGGGTACCACTGCTTTAGCTTATGCCTTGTGGTTGCATTAACTATCTTGCCAGTGAAGCCACATGGTTGTCCACATCTTGATGACGTCACTAACTGGGATGGTGGTCAAGTTATATGGCTTGTTTTACGTAACATGATGATCTTCAGTTCCATCCATTTTCCTGAAAATACTACAGGTTTGTTCTTTATTGCTGAATAATACCCCTCCATGAGTATCCGACCCATTCTCTCTACCCCAGATAGGTTGGCAGACATGGAGGCTGATTCCAGAACTCCCCAATTGTGAATGCTGTCAACAGTAAGCCTGGATAAGCAGGCGTCTCCGTGTATGTTCACGTTGACTACCCTTGGCATATGTCCAGATATGGGATAGCTTGGCTGTACGGTGCTTGTGTTTTTAGTTTGGGGGGCAGGCACTCCTATCCTGATTTGCATCACTGCTGTGCTGATTTGCATTCCCACCCGCAGTGTCTAGGTGTCCCCTCTTCTCCCCTTCCTCACCAGCATTTGTTGTTTGACTTCTTAATGAGAATCATTCCAACTGGGGCATGATAGGCTCCCAGTATTTGTATTTCTCTGATGACCAAGGATGCCAGACAGTTTCCCATGCACTTTTGACAATTCGAATTTCTTTCAAGAACTATTTGTTCAAATATTTTTGCCCCATTCATTGGCTGAGTGATTGGTGTTTGGTTTGGAGCAGGGAGGTGGGGAGTCAAGGAAGAGTAACGATTTTAGTTATTTGTATATTCAAGCTGTTAATCTCCTGTCAGGTCAGCATCTGGCCAAAAATGTTCTCTCTATAGAGACTTTCTCTTCCCTCTGGAATTTGTCTCTTTTGATGTATGGATGCTGTCTTAGTTGTGCTATCCTGTTCTGTGATGCCTGTGAATATTCCTGAGCTACTCAACTCCTATCTCGAAAGTCCTTGCCTTGCCCAGATCTACAGGTATTTCTCTACAGATCCCTCTGATAGTTACTATGTTTTATGTCTTGTGTCCGAGGTAAGATATGGATGTAGTTTCCGCCTTTTATTCAAGGGTTTTGTTTTTTCCTTTAATTGTCTTGTTTTGAGACAACATCTCACTATTGAGCTCCCTCTGGCCAGGAACTTACTAGGTCAAGTAGCCTGGCCTTAAACTCATAGATATCCACCTGCCTCTGCCTCCTCAATGTTGGGTTAAAAAGCATAAAACACTAAACCCAGCAAGATTGTAGTTTTATCAGCAACATGTGTGGAAGAGGTTGGCTTTTCTCTATTTTTTTAACCTGTGTGGGTTTATGTCCAGGTCCTATGTCCCATTGGTCTGGGTGTCTCTTTTCATGTTGCTGTCTTTATATACATTTTGTTACTGTGAAGTACAGATTGGGAGTGGGCATTGTGACAGCTCAGGTAGAGCTCTTTCTACCTGAGGTCTCTCTGTCTCCACCACGTCTTTTGTGCTTCATATGAAATTTGGGTTGGTTTTCTTTTTTTCTGCTTCTGTGAAGAACGTCCCTGGTGCTCTGATGGAGGTTGTGTTGAATGTGTAGGTCACTTTGGCTAGTAAAGTCATTTTCACAATTCCAATTCTGACGATCTGTAACCATGAAATGGGGTCTGTCTTTGACCGTCTTCATTTCTCCTCCAAGGTTTAAAAGTTCTCGTGGTAGACATCTTCTTTTCTCCTTGGTTAGACTTAATCCTTGGTCTCTCATGATTCCATTCTCTTGTAAATGGAATCACTTTCCTCATTCATATCTCCTGGAATGTTCCTTATTTGTATGTAGAAAAGGAACCCAGCTTTGCAGACAGACTCCATATCTTATTATGAAGAACTTATTTGTCAGAATGAAGAGTTTATTGGTGGAGTCCTTAGGGCTTGTTTTAAAGTGTAGAATCACACCATCTGCAAATGGAAGGGATTTCACTTCTTCCCTCCTGTTTTCCTTCCTTTTGTTTCTTTCTCTTATTGTTCTCATGAAACACTCAAGTAGAATGTTAACTAAGAAAGTTAAGGGTGGGGGCTGGGGATTTAGCTCAGTGGTAGAGCGCTTACCTAGGAAGCTCAAGGCCCTGGGTTCAGTCCCCAGCTCCGAAAAAAAAGAACCAAAAAAAAAGAAGAAAGTTAAGGGTGGCTGTCATTTTCCTGTTCCTAATCCATCCCATCTCCTGAGCTCATTGTGCGATGGCTGATATCCAGTGCACTTTTAATAACAGCCCCCTCCTTGAAAGGGCAATTGGATATTTATTGGAAATGAAACTCTGATCCCCTATATCTTTGCAAACAGTCTCTGCATTAAAGGTGGATGTTTTGTCCCCTTCTTTATAATTATAGAGATTTAAGTTTGTTTGCAATGTTCCCAAAGCTGACTGGCCATCATGAAAAAGCCTGAACTAAATTCAGACCTTAAAACTCAGTGCCACTCTGGCCCACCTGTGCCTTCCCTTTCATGCCCTCTACTGATCTCTGGTGAAGAGCAACACAAGCCCTGCACTGTCCAGAAGCTCGTATTTATTGGAATTACAGAAGAAGGTCCTGCAGTCTGTATGAGATTGACCTTATATTCTCAGAAAGGTACCGTAGAGAATGTTGGGGTCTCTCGGTTCTGCCTGAGGTTCTGGTTCTCTTATTAACTCTATGCCTTTATCCCTCATCATTCTGTAAAAAAAGATGACTATTAAATCACCCGCCTTCTGGAATGGTTGACATTCTGCATAAAGTTCTCAAGGTCGCTCCACAAGCATAACGTTTGAGAAACCTGTGCCATTCATGGGGAGCTTCTTTAGAAATAAAATATGGGACAAGGGACTCTAGTCGAGAGCTACAGATTCAACAATGGAACGGATGCTGCCTGGCATAGATAGATCAGACGGGCTCAACCACTGAGCCTTGGTCCTCACTTGAAGCCAAAGCACAAGTCCTCACTCTCTCTCTCTCTCTTGCTAAATCATCCTCTTTCCTTCGTTTCCTCATCTTGATTCAGGAACTATTCTACATGTTCTTAGACAAAAAGCATAACGTTTTCTTGTGGTGCTAGGGGTCCCAGTTACATCTCCAGTCTTTTCTTTTTCCTTTGGACAGTAAACAACTACCCACGCTTTCCGTTCTAAACAGCCACTACAAGTAAGTTGCTGTTTAAAATGACCCCAGAGATATTTGCAATGTACCTTTCTCAAATCCAGAATACTGAAAAAAAAAAAAAAAACATTGTAAATCCATGAGGAAACACAAAACAAAATAAATGCTTGGACGTGCATGCTGCAATGGAGATTGTCTGACAAACGTAGGTAAAGGGGTTAATTCAATCAGCACAAGGAAATGCAAAGTCAAAAGCTACACAAGTCGGCTAGGGGTGCCACTCACTTGGTAGAATTCTGTTCTATAAGGCATGAAGCCTGAAGCAGATATAGTGGTACAGGCCTATCATCTCAGAGGTGGGTGCAGGGGGATCAGAAATTTAAGGTCACCCTGTGAACTACATAGTAAGCTGAGGGCCAGCCTGGACCATGACATGATACCAAATCTCAAGATCAATAGAAAGAGAGAAGCCATTCACCAGAATCAATTAAATTAAAGGGATTGTGCCAAGTCTGACAGTAAATGAAACTGTAACAAGCACTTTGAAGAGCAATTTGTATCGCCTCTCTTTAATTGATTGATTGCTTGTATTTTATAGCAATTAGTTTCTAGTAGGTGGAAACATTGCTGGTTATTTATATTAATGTTTAAGTTTTTATTTATTCTTCTCTCATACAGCACATCCTTTCAGACACTGTTTGGCAGCATTTTCTGAAGCAGTGCAGACGTGAGATGCAAAGTCTGTGGCTCAACTCTGCAGTTTCTAGCCACACTCAAAACAAAAATGAGTTTGCACACCAAGAGCATGGACATACACCATACACACACCCTCGTTATTCCTAATCAAGTTAAACTGAAACCACTGAAACAGAAGCAACAGCCTGTGATGGTGTGTTAGAATATCGGATGGCAACAAAACATGTACTCTGTTTCTCCCTGCAAGTAGAGAGATGGCTGTCCTAAACAGGTGTTGAGCAAAAATGTCAAACAGAAAAATACAAGCCTTGTAATGAAGTTAGGGTAGCATTCTAAAAGAGGCGGGCAAAACCGAGCTATCAAAGTGGTTAACTCTAGATTGGGCAGAGCCAAGAACAGGGAAGAGGGGCTCCCGGGTTTTTTTTTTCAGCTAGCTGATTATGTGGATATGTTCATCTGGCAAGAGGTCCATCAGATTGTTCAGGAGTCTCCTCTTAAGGGTATACCAGGGGTCTACCTGGCCCTCCTGGCGTGAGGCCTCATCTTAGCAAGCACACTAGTTCTAGCTTTATTAAACGCAGTGTGTGCTGCTAACAGACATCTGCTGTGCATTCGTGGCTGTCTTCGACTTTGAGGCATATAAAATGACTGCCATGCAGCTCTTTGAAGACAAGGGATAGAGAGGGGAAAGAGAAGACAAGACGGCAAGCCGGAGAGATTGCCTAAGCATGGATGGGCCAGGCAGCCACTGGTGCCACAGCAACCACCACAAGGGTCCTTCAGACCATCTGTGAAGAGAGAAGTTGACAATGCTCACTGCCCTACAAATACTTGAGCCACTGGTGTGCAAAATTTAGAGTTAATCCTAGATTGTGACCTTTGACACAGAACACTTTTTCCTTAGCCTTAATTTCAGCAACCTGAAGAGGTTTTAGGGACTGTTTCAGTCCCAAAGAGGGAGTATGACCAGTTCAAGTGACCTAACATCTAAGGAACACATCCAGACTGCATGTGTGGCCGATGGGGGCAAGAACACTAAGACAGAGACTCCTGAGGTGAGATCTGCTGGCACTAAGGGGGATTCGGCTCACTCTGAAAGCAGAATCACAAGGCTGACCACAGCTACGTTAGTCCGGATGCTTTGCACTGGCCTCTCTTCCTAGACTTGCTGGGGCTAGGAGTAATAAAGTCTTCTCTGCTTGTCCCTTCCTGCTTCCAGTAAGAGGGTAGATGGGGAGCCAGCCAGAGCAGAGGGAAACCTGTACCATTCTCCCCACAGAACCAGTGGGGGAGTCAAAGAATGGAAATAAATATATGGGGGCTGATGAACCTGAGTTTGAGGGGGAAGACAAAAGACTTGCCTCTGGGATAGCCCCTGCGGACATGGGCCTCACACCTAACCCTGACTCTGAGATAGCCCCTGTGGACATGGGCCACACACCTGATCCTTACTCTGAGATAGCCCCTGTGGACATAGGCTGCACACCTAACCCTGACTCTGAGATAGCCCCTGTGGACATGGGCCGCACACCTAACCCTGACTCTGAGATAGCCCCTGTGAACATAGGCTGCACACCTAACCCTGACTCTGAGATAGCCCCTGTGGACATGGGCTGCACACCTGATCCTGACTCTGAGATAGCCCCTGTGAACATAGGCCACACACCTGATCCTGACTCTGAGATAGCCCCTGTGGACATAGGCCACACACCTGATCCTGACTCTGGGATAGCCCTTGTGGACCTGGGCTGCCTAGGCCTGAGAATGCTGGGATCTTTGGTTGGCAGAGTATTGTTTTCAGCAACCTCTCTTGACAACTCCTTGACAGAGCCCACTCGAGGTCACATGCAGAGTAAAATCAAAATTCCTCTATTTCTCAGCAGAGGCTGACAAGAACCAAGTGAGTCACAGACAGTGATTTCTGCCACTTCCGTGCCCGTCACTCCAGCTGCCTACACTGTCAACAGAGAAAAACACACAGGGAGAGAATTTGTAGCCAATTTCACCTTAAGGCAAGACTTATCCACGGAAGAAGCCAGAAGAGCTGTGCCTGCTCAAGGACAGCTGTTGGCCTGTCGTGTTTTCCTGTCTCACACAAACATCAGAGCTGCAGCGAGTGGTCAAGCTCTCAAAGACTCCCGCCCCTCCAGGAACCATGAAGTGTCTTTGTTCAGGGTCCCAGGACTGCTGGAAAGTCCTCTCCAGCTGCCGTGATTTTGACCTCTGGGTCTCATTCCCTCCTCACTGCTTGAAAGTGCTTAGGCTATTCTCTGGCGTCCATGAGCATGCTTTCCTGGGCCTGCTTCTGGAACTACACACAGCCCTTGCTTCTGAGCCACACATGCACACGCACTAACTACATAGACTGTGTCGTAGTCACGGTTGAGAGGAAAACAGTGTATATCTGTAGGCAAGGCTGCGACACTGGCTGGGCCACACCCTGTCTGGGCCATGCACACCTGGCCTTTCTATCCATCTCTCCAAGAACAGGAGAAGCAAGTGTCTGAATTTCTGCATGACTATTATCTCCAATTAGAACCTTCTGGAAGCAAAGCCACAGAGTAACACAGGACCGCTGTGGGGACTTTGCCTCTTCCTCCGCCAGATTCATTCTCTTTCTAACCTGAAACTTCCACCTCCTCTGTGCCATACTCAGACTGTGGTAAATCACAGAATTCATACGAGCCGTAATCTTCAAGCAGCTCCCTAGATTTCATCTCGTTTGATCTTTACAATAACCTGTTGAATCATACAGCTCCATTTTCACAGGTAAGGAACACGAGACTCAGAAAGACGACATGAGTTCCTTTAGGTCGCATTGCTGCACAGAGATGGATCTGGAGTCTTCCACTCGGGAAGTTAGCTTGGCTTTTTCTTTTTTTTTTTTTTTGGTTCTTTTTTTTTTCGGAGCTGGGGACCGGCTTGGCTTTTTCTCTTCTGGGTTTGGGCAAGGAGCATACTTGGTCTGCAAGGGGGACTCGCTAGAACTCATAGAAATGTTCCGCCCCTACTGTGCACAGTATCCTGTGTCCATTCCTATTGTATGGAGCACAGAACAGTTGTACTTAAAATACTTGGATCCCTTCTCTGTCTGTCAGGGCAGGAGGTATGGACAGGTCAGTCTGTAATTGCTTCTCTCTGTAATTCTGAGAAACTGTCACCTTCATCACCACCACCATCATCATCATCACCATCACTGACATCATCATCACCATCGTCAGTGTCAGCATTTCTTCCTCCTACTCCCCTTGTCCCTTCCTCTTGCTCTCATTCCTCTCCCCTTTTTGCTTTGCCTGGAATGGCTTGAAGGAAAATAAATAGGAAAGGATAATATGACCATTCAGTCAAACTTCCAATAAATTATATCCAAATGATCGTGGGTCACCTTTTTAATAGAAAATTTCCCCATGCATTAGAAACAGATAAGGACAGGGTGTCAAACAGGGAATGCCACCTTCCCACTTCTCCGTTTAGTGAGGGACCAACCCTGCACTCAAATGTGTGAGATCAGCCTCCCTGTACCATGAATCTCCCAGACACAGGGCCTGGGAGACCCACTCCTGGATCAGGAAAGACGAAGTGTCTGCCTCGAGAAACGTCCCCAGTTCTTCCTTAACTAAATGTGCATGTTTGCCCCTAAGGAGACCCAAGTTCCCCAGTGCTGTTTGTGAATGTCACAGGTCGTCTCCTCCAGACAGAAAACACACTGACAACGCACACAGCCTCTTCAACCAGCCCTGGTGCCCTTGCCTGACCTGACCTCCAAGAATATTCAGCATTTCCCCCAGGTAAGGCATACTCCCAGAACAGCACCCAATGTTCTAGAGCCGTGGTTCACAACCTTCCTAACGACAAGACCCTTTAACAGAGTTCCTCACGTTGTGGTGACCTCCAACCACAAAATTATTTCCACTGCTACTTCAAAACTGTAATTTTGCTGCTGTTATGAACTGTAATATACATATCTGTGTTTTCCAATGGTCTTGGGTGACCCCTGTGAAAGGGCATTTGATGCCAAAGGGGTCACGACCCACAGGTTGAGAACCACTGCTCTAAGGTGTAGGCACTACATCCTATCAAAGACTGTACATGACACCAGAGGCTAGAGACTTTACTGGCCAATTAAGTGAGCCATGTCTGGTCATAATAGCCAGGAAAGGTCAGGTGTGGGTGGTTTTGCAAGGCCCTTAGCGTCATAGCTTTTCCTCTGACCATTAGGCTAAGCCCTAATGCTGACCCTCTCTCATGGTGTTTCCATGACCTCTTTGGAAAGAGCTGTGTTTAGTTATACAATGAAATGGGTGGCTGCATTTTGTGGGGAGCACCACACCGGTTTCAGAGACCTCATTATGTACTTCCCTACTGAGTTGTCATTGACTCCTGTATAATGTTCTGAAAATCTCTTCCAGGGACCGCTCCAGGAATATGAGCTAAAGTCACCGTCACCTGTGGGATTCCCCTGTGTCACCCTGGTGGTTTAGTATTCTCGACAATGACTTTAAGCTTAGGAGGGCTGAGGGAAAGAGCTGGAAACTAACATCACTTCACCTCAAGAGCCACAAATGCTTCCTTCTTTCATATCTTTGCACCCACAGATCGAACCAAACTGCCTTGATCTCTGCAGATAATCCACTTTTCTAGAGGTCTCCATCTGCTACGCTGACGAGTATTTCATGAACTAAGGAGAAACCAGTCAGGCTGGCAGAAGAAGTTCACTGTAAGAAATTAGAGTTCTGCCAGGCTAAATGGCCTTCTGCTCAGAAATCCTGGTCTAGCTGCCAAGACCTTTATATGTGTTTACCAAAACCCACAGAAGCCAGTCTCTCTATGGCCATTCACCGACGGAGTAGCTGCTATGTAGCCAGTTCTAATTCAGTCTCTATCATTTAGGAGGAACAATCAAATTCTTTCTATTGGTGAATGTGTGTGTGGTGTATGTGTTTTATGTGCATGCACATGTGGAGCATGTGCAGGAATGATGTGTGCATGTGCAGCAATGATGGAGGCTAAAATCTGTCAAGGGCTTAAACTGCAATGTGCAAGCTGAGAAGTTGCTCCAGGGTAAGGCATCGTCAACTAAGACAAGAGTGGGGTCTTTTGTCATTGCAGTATTGAGTCACCCTGGGAGACAGAAAGAAGCTCAAACATCTCCATCTGTGTAAGACTATCCATACCACGTTTGTAACATGCTGACATGCTACCAACCCGTTTAAAACTTGTGATACCGTCCCATGCCCTCAGAGACAAGAGCTCCCAGTAAACCCCAAGCCTAGGCGCTGGCCCTAGAGGTATCTGTAGCCCTCTCATGCTGGGATTAAAGATACATGCTACCTAGCTTTGTGTGTGTGTGTGTGTGTGTGTGTGTGTGTGTGTGTGTGTGTGTGTGTGCTGGTGACATAAACTGAGGCTCTCAGGCTTGCGGGGCAAGCCACTTTACCAACTGCAGCATCTCCCCAGCCCAACATTCAAACTTCTCTTTAAAAATCCTAGTTCAGAATTAATGCAGTAGTATCTAAATACTATTTAGTTAATATCAGGTTAAGCTTGGAATCATTTGAATGATAATCTTCCAGGCTGGCAAAGACTAAGCAATGACAGAGAGAGAGAGAGAGAGAGAGAGAGAGAGAGAGAGACAGAGACAGAGACAGAGACAGAGACAGAGACAGAGACAGAGAGACACAGAGAGACACAGAGAGACACAGAGAGACACAGAGAGAGACAGAGACATACACACACACACACACACACACACACACACACACACACAAAGCTCAATTCAAGAGTGTGCAAGCCTTAGGCCACAAATCATTTAAAATTGAAGAAGTCAGAAAAAGAAGGTAAATACTGCTTTGAGCTATGACCAGTGAAGAATTCATATAAAGCATTTGATAAAAAAAAGTAGCAAGACTACATGTATTTGAAAAAAATTACTCCCGAAAGGTTGCAGTTTATGTAGTGAGTTTTTAATCTCACTAGATCTGATGAAAGGAAAGATTTAACTGGAATTCTCTCTTGTGTCCTACAATATCCGTCTAATTGTGATTGAAAAACTAAAGTGTGTTCTACCCTCAGAGGGCGCTTATCTTTCTAGTTTCAAGGCAAGAGTTTTTTCTTGAACGGAATTGCTTAAGCAGATAAGAGAAGTCATCTTAAGGGAGTGCACCTACAGTGCTTGCTCTGCAAGGTGTTGTGTGAAGCCTGTTCACGATTCTCACCAATCCCCCAAGGGCAGTATTTCCAAGACGAGGACTCAGGATCCGGAAGTGTATGTGACTGCTGCTATCTGAAGAGCTTTTGTTCAAGCGGAAGTAGAATAGCTTGATGAATTTAGACGTTCACTGAGTCCCTACCAAGTGTCAGTTGCTCCTCTGGGTCCAATGATTATGGTCATTATGGGTGTGTCACTGTCCTCAGAGAAAGATTTATGCACAGGTCTTTTACAAAGGCCAGCATTGACCACTGCCTCAGGTGTCATGACACAGAGCCTCGGGGAAACATATAGGTGTGCTTACCCCTGATGGATGGATGAGAATGGCTTTCTGTAAGAAGTTTATTAAGCAAGGATCCGAGAGATAAATGAGGAGCCGGGGTTGCCAACAGAGCATGGTGAGGTGGAGAGGTGAGGCAGTATGAGCTTTGGCAAGAGAAATTAATATGTGAGAAGGGCGGGAGTTGAGAAGAAAAATGGCATGTCCTCATAACTGGGCCAAAGGGCACACAGAGCAATAGGAAAAACAGCAGGGAATTTTCTCCTGTATGGGCGCATCTCCTCCTCAGAGAGGTTTCCCCTAAGCACCCTGGCATCTGCCAACACTATCCACCATACACACATCTAGTTTCCTCTTGTACTAGTTACATAATACAACTACATTGCCACAGAACAAAGTGACCCCAAAACCTGTCACTTCTAAGGCTTCTTCTCAAGGTTGTGGTATCGTAGTTCAGATGTCATCCATGGCCTTATCGGAAGGCTTAAGTGGGTAGGAGTTTCACTTCCATGACTACTGTTCAGGGGCTCAAATCCTCCCCACATAGCACTCTCTATAGGGCCACTGGGAGCATAGTGGTTAACCCCTCCTAGGAGAAATGTAAGAAAGAGAAAGAGTATAACATTTTTTGTGCCTTCTGTCCCAAAGCCACACCGCCACAACCACTCAGCTTTGAACAGTTAAAACAACTAACTCCATTCAGCTCCTGCTGAGGGTCCTGGGGGGACAGAAATCAAGCTTAACCTCTTAGAGACAAGACAGCAGAGAATCGCACGCATCGGAGATCAACAGATCTTCCCTGCCTTATCCCTCTCCACGGCGCTCAAGGCTATGACATCCGTGACTGCCTAGCACAGTCCATTTGATTAACCTGGTTCCTGCTTGGGGGACATCACTGGAACACAAGCCACAAGGATTTAATCGATTTTATTTACTAGTGAATAGTCCTGACTCTTAAAACAGTACCTGGTACATAGGGAGAACAGGGTAGTTGGTGAACGGATTGGAAAGAATGAGTAGGTGGATTCGTGAATGGATGAAACTGAGTTGGAGAGATAGGTGTGACCAGCGGGGAAGGTCCCTGGGACTATGTCCAGGAATGTGGACTTGTCTCTGAGGGCATGGGACGCTATCACAAGTTTTAAACGGGTTGGTAGCATGTCAGCATGTTACACACGTGGCATGGATAGTCTTACACAGACGGAGATGTTTGAGCTTCTTTCTGACACCCAAGGCGACTCAATGCTGCAATGACCAAAGACCCCACCCATGCCACCGCTGAAGGTGTGGCAGCCTTACCCTGGAGGTGAAATAGCTTCGCAGCTCGCACATGACAGTTTAGGTACCTGGCAGGTTTTAGCTTTTTAAGAAGATCATTACTGACTGAATTTCGAAGAACTGAAACTTTTACATTACTATCATATTGTTCAAGAATTTCCTATTCCCAGATACTTAAATGAAAAATGGCATGATGCTCTGGGCTCCAATGTAAGGCTGGCCCACAGTCCCTTTTTAGAAATAAAAGTCATTCATCTGGTCGTTAATTGGTTGTTTCAGACAACCCTTATATTCAAAAGATAAACACAGTGAAGGGAAACCCAAGACAAAGTTATAAATAGAAATGACTCCAGAACTTTCTGTAGATGTTTTTGTTGGCATGGCAAAACCAGGTACAAGTAACGCTAGATGTGAGGGGTCCCTGTCAGCTCACACACTTCCAGTAGTTTTCCAATATATGCTGACTAGATCATTCTTAATACAAATAAGGTTTTGCTGGGCACGTGATCTTAATGCTGTGAACTCAGTTTCTCCAGGCAAAACAAAGTACCTAGAAGTATTCTGTGTTATTCCAATCACACAAAGGCAACTGGTTGCCTGCTTTATGCTCTATGGAATTTCTTCAAACATGGTTGACGTTAGTAAAATTCAGAGGGTGGCCGAGTTTACAGGGCGTGGCCCCAGCAAGGAAGAATGTCTACATTCCAGGAATGTGTTTCCCCTGAACTGCAGCTCCCCGTGTGGTCCAAAGGACTGGTTACTGACATGACCGCCCACTGGTCAGACAGATATGTACTGGGTCAGCAGTATCCGTGACCCACACCTGAAACTCTTGAGCCAATGTCTTCATTCAGCAAATCGCTATATCTTATCCTCACCATGCTGGCCACTGGGCTATGTTCTTAGAGTGATAGAAAGCCCCTACCTTCCAGGTATTTGAAGAGTATGATGTGAAATATCAGAGAAGGAGTTTCTCTGAAAGTGGAGGAGACACCCAAGCTAAAGATCTCCTGGGTCAAGCCATGGGATGAAAAAAATGCAATGCACTCAATCCCAGAGGAATCAACAGGCACGAATGCAGCTCGGTGAAGCATGTGTAGGTAAGCAAGTCTCCATCAGAGGGTCGAGCAGAGAAAGATGAGGCTTAAGAGAAAAAGCATAAAGGGATCAGTCACTCTCAGACTTCACACTTCATCCTGCAGGGGCTAGCCAGATGTCAAGGGGGGGGCAATGGAGTGAACCAATGAGGGCCCATCTGCCCCTTTGAGGCAGTGTTCTGTTGAGAATGAGGAAGAGAGCTCTGGCCAGAGACTAGGCAGAAAACACATCAGAAGGCTGGTGTGATAAGATGGAGAGAAGGTAGCCTGAGGTAGATCATTGGGATGGAAGAAATGCAAAGGATGAAGAGGCTTGGACTGAGGTAAACAGACTGAGAGACAGGTGGCTATGAGGAGAGAGGTAGGGGAGAGTTGACAGAGCCAAACTTTCCGACTTGAACACTGGGGGCTGATGGGATTTCCCTCACTGGGCATCTGGTGGAAGAACAGAGTAAGGGAAGAAAATTGCTAACTTGTTTATGTCATTCTGGTAGAAAAAAGGGGGGGTGAGAACAGGGGTGAAGCAGAGGCCAGGGAGCCACAGCCTTGAGTCAGGGACTCATTGTACTGATGGTCAGAGAGTCGTGAGCAAGGATGAGCTCATGTTGCGTGTAAAGAGAAGGACTTGAGAGAAAGGGAGAGATTTGCACAAAATGTGGTGAAGTGATGCCTCGAGAAATGCTCTAGAGGGAACGGTGGGGGTGACAGAGAGGCCATGGGCAGTTTGACTTGTAAGTTCTCTGCAAGGAGATGATGTGTAAGCCGAGTGCGGTCACTTCAGTAACTGCCCACCAGGCAGACCAGGGGAGCAAGATCACAAGCAGAGCGCACTCCAGAGAGTGGCGTGGAGGTGAGCAGGAACACAAGATGCTTGGGGAACAGAGACATGAAGCTGGCAGAGTAGTCAGGGTCCGCTACATAGTCTGATAGCCCCGTGCTTGGGAGCTAGATTACCCATGAGTCTCTGTCTCCTTTCTAATGTGTACAACTGTGCATAGGGTTACAAAATGCACTGCTCTCTAACACAAGGTCTGGCCCAGGGAGGCATGAAGTGTGTGTTTCCTAACGTGTTGCTGGAACGCCTTCTTGGCCTCATAGTAGAAAACAGTAAAGGTGCAGGAGTCCTGAGTGCACTTAAGAGCTATAACATGCTTTCTCCATAAGACACAGGACAGTTTCTTATGCTTATTTTTTCCAAATATTACCTGGAGGGAGGGGTATCTTAAATAATAAAATCATAGACAAAATAGAAACAAAAAAATCAAAATGTACAATACATCCACAAAACAGCGCAATTTAATAAAAAAGTTAAAAAGTGTATCGTTTATAGTTTGAGAGTTGAAACAAGAACGCAGGAGATGATTGTGGTGGTGGGTATTGTCAGCTTGACAGAATTTAGGATGACCCGGGACATGGGCCTCTGGGTGTGCCTGAAGGTGAGACCTGTGTAAGTGGAGAAAGGGAAGAATGCTGCCTGAAAGTATTCATTGCTTTCCGCTCCTGAGTGTGGGATCAACATGGCTGCTGCTTCAGGTTCCTGCTGCCAAGGAGCCCTTAACCGAGAGCCAAAGTAAACCCTTCCTCCTCTAAGTCGGCTCTGTCAGAGTATTTAATCGCAACGAAGAAAGAAATTCAGCCCAGCTGTGAATGTTCACAGGTCTCTGTGCTCTATCCACTTCTACAAATAACCCCAAAAGTCCCATCCGTGTTGATTTTAGAGTTACAAATTAAATGTTAGCAGAGATGAGTTCATACACAGAATCATAATGAGTTGACTTTATGTATGTTTAAAGGAAAGAGTGGGCATTCTTGAGACGCGTAGGTTCCAGAAGGGAGACTCCTAGCCAAAGTACAAAACAAACAGTGTCTCATTTCATAGTCCAGTTAGGTTAGAGGGAGTCTGGGTAGAATCCAGTGGACAGCACCCACTAAAGGCCTCTGTCAACGTTTGTTAGGTATCTTTCTTAGGAATGGTTGGAACAAGAGTTTAGTTGCTGTGATTAGAGACCAAAGTGGAGACATGGAGGGAGGGAAGACAAGATTGTTTTAGGACGTTCGACTGTGCTGTTCACAGGTGAATATGTTCAACATCGGTATGAAGGTGTTGAGGAAGTTGAAGAGTATTTTCTCTCATGCTGGTTACACAGCTCCTAGATCAAGTGCCTGAAACATCATAATCCCTACTGGGTGTCCATCATCCTGATAGAACTGGGAGGGACTTTTGAAGTTGCGAGCCAATGTTTCAACTGACAAAGAAAAGTTGAGGCCAAGAAACTTGAGGACCCTGTCTCGATCACACAGCCAGCTAGTGGCAGGACTATTCGAAAGAAGCACGGAACTCCTTCCTACTTCAATATCCCTTCCTCTGTATCATGTGGGTTGAAGCTAGGTGATAACTGGAAGTAATAGGGACCCAAAACATTGTCGACACCGTTACAAGGGGGCTTCAGTAAAAAGGGGCTGGGTGGACTTCCCAAGTGAAGAAAGCAGCATACAAACACGATATAGAGAGCATAGCCCCATCTTTACAGAATAAAAATAGTTACCTGGCATTGAAAATACTGAGTCACTCCACAGTTAAAGCGGTTTTCTCTGCAGGCAATCTTCACTTCACCAGCATATTTTATTTTATTTCACTTTATTGTAGGTGTGTGTGCGTGTGCATGTGTGTGTGTATGTATATGTGTATGTATGTATGTATGTATGTATGTATGCATGTATGTATGTATGTATGTATTTCCTTTGTGAAGAGGAAGAGGAAAGAGATTCCATCGCTGTTAGAGGTGGACTAAAGAACATGTCTAATGAGGCAGTCAGAGGGCTCCAAACAGCAGACTCCTCTGGAAGATGAAGAGAGGATGGCTACGGTGAAATGGCCGAAGGGAAGACAGTGAGAAAAAAGAGGGAAGTATTCCCACTGTGGGGGGAACCAAGGATGCCCGAAACAAACCACAGATAATCTGGTGATTAATAAGCCAAGTCCCTACTGAGAAAGAAAGTGACTCTGAGATTTGTAATATCAAGAACAAAGGGTTTCCTGCCTCCCCCACAGACCCAGCTCACACTCCCCCAGGCACGCACTGGCAGCGGTAGCTGGCTCCTGCTGCAAGCTCGGTTTGGAAACCACTAAGCCCCTCTGTGCTAACTTCCTCGGGGCTTTTAAGGAATTGATGGACTGACAGGCAGAGATAAGTCAAACCTAGCAACAGGCTCACAGAGCTACTGCAGCGTGTCCTGGGGAAAGGCAACTTCGGAGGGCAGGCATCTGGGGGAAACTCTCAAACCCATTTTATGCTGCTTGTATATTTCTCTCTTTAAAAAAATTTTATTCATTTTATATTATGTGTATGAGTCATTTTTAACCTTGAACTATGAAATATTTTATCATTTTTTCCTTTTTTATTAATCATTTTATTTATCTACATTTCAAATGATATCCCTCTTCCCAATTTCCCCTCCACAAACTTCCCATCCCATCCTCTCTCTCCCCCTTCCCCTTGGCCTCTATGAGGGTGCTCCTCCACCCACTCACCCACTCCCACCTCACCACTCTAGCATCCTCCTATGCTGGGGCATCAAACCTCCACACGACCAAGGGCCTCCCTTCCCATTGAGGCCAGCACCTGACTAATACAGATGCAGATACTCACAGCCAACCATTGGACTGAGCCTGAGGACCCCAATGAAGGAGTTAGAGGAAGGACTGAAGGAGCTGAAGGGGATTGCAACCCCATAGGAAGGACACTATCAACTCACCAGACCACCCAGAGCTCCCAGGGACTAAACCACCAACCAAAGAGTACACATGGAGGGACCCATGGCTCCAGACACATATGTAGCAGAGTGTTTTGTTCACATGCCTATGTGCACTTGTGTAGTTGGTGCCCAAGGAAGTCAGAAGAGGGTGCTGGATCTAGAAGTGGGGTTACAGATGGTTGTGAACCACCATTCAGCCACTGAACCTGGGCCTTCTGCAAGAGCAGCAAGTGTTGTTAACCTCTGAGCCATCTCTCCAGCCCCGTGTATAATTCTCTTAAGTAAGCTTCATTCCCTAGCCATGTCTAGAAATAGGAACCATGGCATCTGCCTATGTCCTGCTGGTCCTGCTGGTCCTGCTGGTCCTGCTGGGGCTGGTGCTGTTGCAGCTGCTGGTACTGCTGAGGCCAGCAAACCCCCCATTCCTCCCACACGCACAGTGGCCATCTTGAGAAATTAGTGGACAAGAAGAAATAGATACGGGATCTCATTAGGCAAGCTTCAGGGGCAAGTTCACTTTTCTTTCTCAGACTTACAGTACTTTGAAAAACCAGTGAAGAGCTTTACCATTCTAAAACATAAAGCATGAGACTTTCAACCTGGATATCATTTGGTCGCATAGCGTTATAAATGTCCCCTCCCCACCCCCATAAGGCTCCTTTCTAGGAACTGTTTCAAATGTCCTCGGAAAGCAAAAACCACCTCTGCTCACACACATCCCACCAACTGCTCACTCTCCTAGCAAGCAAACTATCTATCTTCCGTCACGGCCCGCCACAGACACCTAACAGCCATTGCTATTGTCCTCACAAGGTCATTGGTGACACTGAGACCCTGGTACCACAGTATATTGATGTTTAAAAAAATATGTGGGTTTTATAGGTAAGAGGATTGACAGGACACGCTTCTCTCTCACTGGAAGGCCTGAGAGAAGGGCTCCTTCTCTTCTCTATACAAAATAGCATAAATCTGACACAGACGTGGTGGCTCGCATCTGTAACTCTAGTACTCTTGAAACAAAGGTATGGGTGTTGTATAAGTTACAGAGCCGCCTGGACTACAGCCAGGCCTAGGCCAGTCTAGGATTCGATCTGAGACACTGTCTCAAAACGGGCCCCTCATCACTTACTAAGTTATGCTGTCTTAATGAAACAGCCCACGAAAATAACTATAATAACCTTGTCTTTGGTGATTCAGTGCTGCCACCTGGCTCCTGCTACCTCAGGGACCCAATTAAACACAACACATTTTAATTCATCCCACGAGCAGCAGGTCTCCAACCCTAAGGCCTGGCACAAGAAAAACGGTGACAGCAAACATGGGGATCCCTCTCTCTCTCCACTCCGTGTCTTACAGGATTAGTGAAGGGCATGTCTTCTGAGCCTTCCCTTCCAAAGAATTGGGTTTTACACATAGTAAAACCACTTGAATATTATAATTTCCCTGAGCCCTAAAGTTCCTTCATCAGCAGTAAGCCAAGGGATACCAGGCATCTCCTGTTCAACAGGCCGTCTGTGGACCGAATGCTCCAGTCAACCACTCAAACGCTTGCTTGATGCCCTTTTCACTGTGTGAGTCTCCCTATTAGGCCTAGAGTCTCCATCCAGAGGGTTCATGTTAAACTCAGCCTGACCCAGTTTTAAAGCTTCTTACACCATTATCCCACCCCCTTAAAATCCATTCCTATAAATATTCCCCAGAGTCATGCTTGAACGAGTTAGCAAGCTCCGGAAGCTCCCTAGTGTAGCATACCTTGTGGGCTACACTTTCTACCTCCCCTCTAGGAACTGATTTGCCTTAAGTCTGATTATAGCTCTAAAAGTGACAGTTTGTGGTCCCTTAAGTGACATCAGGACTGTCTGGCAGGCCTAGTATCTCCTTTAAGGAAAGTCACCAAGGGTGACCATTAAGGATTAATCCCCTCAGTCAAAGGCAGAGAGGGTGATATTACAAGAGGGACTGGAGGGTGTGTCCTCTGCTAAGGTGAGGAGACTACTTCTCTGGGAAGATCAAAACCTTTTAGAATCTGAGGGTTCAAAGTCCTCGGTCTCTCTCAGTAGGGTCCCCTGACACCCACATCCCCATCTCAGGTTACAGGACTCCCTTCTGTACTAATCAGTTTCCTTACTTTAACCAGGGATACCCTGGGGGCTAGGATTTGAATTTCCCCTGTAATTAAATCAGCTTTATAGTGAGGGTTTGGTTTTACGTTCTGCAGCCTGGGCTCGATGGCTGCCAGAAGGAAGGCTCTTCCTCCAGGGCACACTTAGAAGCCTTTAGATTGTCTTGCTGCTGTCAATTGTTCTGTTGAGTTCTTTCTTCCTCTGTCCCAGCATCCTGAGATGCCAGAAGCTAATCTTATCACAGCCATTCTTTTCCTTTGTCAGTTTATCCAGAAATGTTAGAAGCATCCAGCCAGTATCATGATTTTCCTCATGTTTCCACGAACTATCAAAATTCTTATCCACAGTCACAAGCCCTTAAATACGTCTAACCATGGGCTTTCAGGGTTCTTCGCACAACCAGAAGAGTTAACTGTGTTGGTGAGCTGCAAAGCCTATTCCAGATACTTAACCGATTCATCCTTAAGACCTCGTTTCTCTAGAACCATTCCTGGTACAGCAGATCCGCGCTAGGCAGGGTTCTCTAAAGGAACAGAGCTCAGGAGGACAATATAGAAACACATTCATCATAAACCTGTTAGCATGGCCTACCTAACGGGCTGCGGGATGAGCAGTTCAACAACGGCTATCTCCATACAGAAGGGTCAAGGATGTGGTAATGGTTCAGTCCATGAGGGTGAACCATGGGCGATCTCAATACAGGGCTAGAGTCCTAGGAAGGTCCTGGAGAGCTTCGGGTTTCCAGTCTACAGTGAAGCCCCGGAGAAGTAGGTTTTACCACCACTGGAGGAATGACTCAGGAACGGGATTGATGAACTTGCCAAGGAGGGTGAAGACAAACAGGCAACAAGAACAAAACAAAACAAAACAAACGCTTTTTCCAGGTCTTTTTATATAGGCTGTCACTAGCAGGTGTGGCCTAGATTCCGGATGTTTCTCACTTCACATGATCCAACCAAGAAAATCCTTTACAGAAGTGCCCAGATGCTTCTGTTTTAGTTGACTCCAGGTGTGGGCAAGCGACAAGCAAAAACAGCCATCACGTTTGCTGATCACACTTTCTGAGGCGGCTTGGGCTTAGTCAACCTACAGTTAGCATGCTCAGGCGCAAGAGCTCGGAGAACTTAAGCCCAGGAGCACACAGCTAACACCTGGCCGAACCAAGATTCACACGTCCCGCTCCAATTTCTAGCATCTGTTCAGAGTGTTGAAGAAAACCTGCTAGAGCAGCGGTTCTCAACCTTCCTGACGCTGCGACCCTTCAACACAGTGCCTCATGTCGTGCCGGCCCCCAACCATGAAATTTTCATGTTGGTACTTCATAACTGTAATGTTGCTACTGTTATAAATTGTAATGTGAATATCTGATATGAAACCCCCACCCCCAAAAGGGTCAAAACCCACAGGCTGAGAACCACTGTTCTGTAGGAAGACAATGGAGGCTGGATCGTGCATCCAGAAGAGGGGACAGCAAGTCAACGCATTTCTAAATACATTGACTGTGCACCATCACGCCTGGCTTTTAGGGTCCTTCAGAAGCTAAGGAAAGGTGATTTCTAGAGTCCTAAAGCAACTGACTTGTATGTTGAGACTCAGAAGGAAACATGTCCCTAATGGGCAAAGTATATGCCCTTTAAAGCAGGCGTGCCCCTGGCAGAGAAGTGGACGCACAGTTCTTGTCTTCTTATCTTACTTTTGCACGTGTCTCTTAGAGCGATGGTGGAGGGTGACAAAAGGAGAGTGTTGAGTCACTTCTCACACACACTCAAACCATGCCTAGACTGTGGCTTGGATGGGCTTCTGTCATCTGTGGGTAGGAGGCCGTTTAACAAAGGGAATGGGACACAGGAGAAGGTGAGACTTTCCAGCTCTCCTTGGGGGACAAGGAGGAAATGACGACTGCCTGTCACCAAGAACCCATGACGTATAAGTGGAAAGTAGCCTTTCTCCTTATACAGAATGAACAGAAAAGTAGAAGCCAGCATCTATAAGACCTTCAACTTGCCGCCAAGGCTTAACTGTGGTACACATTGCAGGTGGTCTGTGGAGCTTTGCATGCAGTTTGAGTAAATGAATGAGTGAATGAGTGAATGAATGAGTGAATGAATGAATGAGTGAAGGAATAAGTGAATGAATGAGTGAAGGAATAAGTGAATGAATGAGTGAAGGAATAAGTGAATGAATGATTGCATGAATAAAATGAGTGAATGAATAAATGAATGAGTGAATGAGTAAATGAGTAAGTGAATGAGTGAATGAGTGAATGAATAAATGAATGAGTAAATGAGTGAATGAATAAATGAATGAGTGAATGAGTAAATGAGTAAGTGAATGAGTGAGTGAATGAATGATTGCATTAATAAATGAATGAGTGAATGAATAAATGAATGAGTGAATGAGTAAATGAATGAGTAAATGAGTGAGTGAAGGAAGGAGTGAAAACCGCCACTGAGCCTGCATAAAGAAGATATCCAGTCTTTCCAGCACTCCTCCATCAAAAATACATTGCTGTCTTACGGCCCCTATTGAGCTGTGTATGTTCTGTCTCCACTGCTCGGAGCTTCAATTGCTCCAAATTATAAAATAAATGTGGACAGATTTCTTCCCTGTGTCTCCTCACCTGGACTGTGACTGATCAGAGGAAATGGCACAGTCTTGGAACATGGATTCACTATATTTGTCAATTCTCGGCCACAATTCACAGAAGCCAGTTTGAATGTTGCTAAATCCCGAGTGTACATTCTCCACGGGCGAATGCTTTCTTTTTTTTTCTTTTCTTTTTTTTTTTTTTGGTTCTTTTTTTCAGAGCTGGGGACCGAACCCAGGGCCTTGCGCTTCCTAGGCAAGCGCTCTACCACTGAGCTAAATCCCCAACCCTCTCCACGGCGAATGCACTTTGGCAGTTCTATCTTTGCAAAACTGCAAGGCAAACTCTCCAATGACAGAACCAGAGTAAGCTTCATGGCGCAACCCGTTTGCAATTTTGTGTTGGTTTCCCCGTCGTCGTCTGTCTTGACCCGAATACATTTTTAATGGGAACATCACACGCTAAGGTAGTCATTGTGGGCAATTTTCCTGAGTGAAAACAGGGTCTGAACCCGGACTCTCACTGAAGTCTGAAAAAGTCATCTATGTTTTCCCATAATACATGGCATTGAGGTTAGCTTTTTTCTTCTTCTTGCAATCACAGGGCTTCGTTTTTGGCTCATTCCTCTTAGAAATAGCTAGAAGCACACATAGGAAGCCTTTGATATTGGACACACACTCATTCACGGAGCGGGCTGGCCAATCTTTCACCAGCAGTCTCCGGGGCTCCTGCATCTGCTTCCTGACTCAGGCCTGATAACATCTCCAATTCAGGGTTACACTAATCAGCTTTGCATGCCCCAGGTAATTGATTCCGCCCTGCGTAATCGCTGAGTCACAACACTGTAGTCAGAATCTCTTTTTGCTCTTTACCACATAACGGAAATAGACAAATCATTTCAGCATCTCTTCCCAAAACTGCCTCTCTCTGTGAACTGAATGTAGGTCATAAAAGATAGGTCTGTGCTGAGATGCCATAGTTTCATGTCAGGGCACTGCGTCCCCCGTTTTCTTATCCTGAGTGTCCCTGAAATGAGCCCTTTTCGTCTACTGTTTGCATTAAAAAAAAAAAAAAGCTGCCAATAAAATATTTTGAGCTGAACATTTTTGAATGGCATATGTAAACTCCTTTATGGGTATTAATTACACCGTTTAGCCTTCAGACTACAGGGGCTCATTGGCAGATGAAGACCACGGGTTAGTCTGGTTCAAGGAGGAACTGAGATCAGACTACAGGCTATTCTAACCCAAAGCCAGCAGTTCCCGAAGTGTCGTAGCCGCAGATGGATCTAGACGATTGTACAGAGTCTTAGGCCCGTCGCTGGGCTGACCTAGCATGGATGCTCCTGTGGGAGACCACTCACTGCCTTGCCACCTACGGCCCATTCTGTTCCTAGATAGATTTTGCCCAATAAAGAAAACTAGAGCCAGCCTTCGTGTGTGCCAAGAGTTGTACGGTGTGACTGACGTTGCAGCTGCACGTATCTCCTGGATGTTCTCTCCATCCGGGAGACGTCCAGATAGAACAGCAGCGATGGATGGAACGCGGCTGTGGAGAGCGGGTGCACTGCCTCTCTGGGAGGGAAATCAGAGATGCTCTGAGGAACATGGCTCACGGATGGGGCAGCTGCAAACTGTTGATGGTTTAGCAACCTGTTTACAGGTTTACTGAGTACTTAACGAGGAGCCCTAAGCCTGCTCCGGCATACTATGAGACACAGAATGTATGGAGAAATTTCCCAGCATAATCTGAATATTCAGTTTGGCTTGAATTGATGTGAATCCCGCCCAATATCACTCTGCTTGTTGGGATCAGGACCTGACTCTCAAAGGTAGTTCAATGTCCCCCAAATCTTCATTTCTCACTGTTCCCAAGGAAATGCTCTGACAGAGTTTGGGGCATCATAAACCTATGAATTAGACGAGTGGGTGAGCCACTGGCAGAAAGAAAATGGACGCCACCTTAAGGGTAGCTGCTTGCTTTTATCTGCTGTAGATCAGTACTCTCAGGACTGGGGAGCTGTCCCTTGCTTGGGAGCCCCAGAGCTGGAATATGAACTGGGACAAAGGAAGCTTGGTTCTGAAAGTGAGGGAGGGCAGACCTTTCTGTGCCTATACTCACCATAGGAAAAAGACATGTCTACACTTGGTCTAGGTCACCACTACAACCATGAAAGCCCAGCCACGTAAAGCAGGCCCATTGGTCTGCTTTAAATCTGCAGGATGAACTGGAGGGCTGAGCTATGGCGAGCTACGATATGGCAGACAGAGAAATCATTCCACTTTGGGAAATAGAATAATTATATTATGGCAGCCTGACAAATACTAACTAGGCCCCAAACACACCGTCAGACTACAGCCCAGCACATGCAAAAGCACCCTAAAAATATCCCAGATCAACTCCATGCTCATCCACCATTTTAGACTATCTGTTCGCTAAACATCCAGAAAGATCAATACATTTTCTAACTGTGCTGTGTCTACTGTACGTAGACACAATCACAGCAAAGGTGCATACACAGTGTGTCCTTTAGCCGCCCGGGAAGGCTAGCTTTGAGCGATACTGCTCTACAAAGGACAAACCAACTTTGTGTATAAACTTGCTTTAATCCTGAGTCCATTCTCATGATAACTAGTGCCCAAATTCTCTCGTTTTCCTGACTAAAAGGTATTTTATCTTCCAAGAAGTCAAGGAGAAAAGCTAACTCCCAAATGAATCAACCAGAAATATGATTCATAGTAGATATTAAATGTGAGCAAAAACACTTCAGAGAAAGAGTGTAGGTGGAATACAAGAAAGAAGGTCTAGGTTTAACTCACTGGCCAACAGGGTCTTGAGCCAAGTTATTAAATTTGTCTTATTTATAAAACAAACATGATTATGCTCAAATTGCATATTTCCTACTAATAGACCCAACATACTTGTGTTATTAATTGTTCTTCAAATGTTAACTTGGAATTCAGACCCCATCCAAAGATCAGCATGCAAACTGTGTCATATATGTATGCACACATATGCAAACCATGTTATATACGTATGTACACATATGCATTTGTCCAGGGGAACATAGAGAAGTCAGCTCCTAGAGTGGATGTGGGGCTGAAGAGAGGAGGAGCGTGTGCATTTGGGGAAAAAACCTCTTACAGAGATTTAATTTTAAATGTTCTGTCCTGGGTCTGGCTCTTGAAATGCCAACCTAGACAAAAATGCAAACTCACCAGGTTATTATTATACCGGTTTGGCCATATTGTCCCTCTAACACATATGCTCAAAATAAATAAGTAATACTTAATGTATACTAAAGTCAGAGATGATGGCCCGGTCTAACCCATGGCAGAGGCCAGTGCATGTCTAAGAGTTCCAGGACAGCCAAGACTACACAGAGAGACACTGTCTCAGGGGGTGGCAAAACTTTTTAAAAAGTTATACATAGGTAAACAAAGGCAGGAGTTTCTGAAGAGAACAGAAAGCACAGCTCCTCACAAGGGCTCACAGTGCAAATAGCAAATATGTTTGGTGTTGCCTCAAACTGCAAGCGATCCAAGTTTGCCAGTGGGTAAATAACTTAAAAAGGAAACATCTGCACCAAAGTGCGAGTGATCTCGAAAATGCAAGTGAAATCCAGAGAAACGTTTTCTGAACTGTGAGTTGTGGCTGCCTTGAGGACCAGGAACCACCGCCGAGAACCACACCTTGGTGCCTGCACTGGTTTCTAAGGTGGAAATCTGTCCAAACTCATCAAGCTATAATCACAACAATATCAGCTTGTTAAAGCAAGCCTAGATAAAATTGATTTGAAGTGAATTCAAACTCACAGCTCCTTCTAGATACTGGGAAACGTCACAGCCTGTTCTCATTACTAAGACTCCAGGAGAAAGACTGAGGCCTTTCTCCTCGGGTGCATTTTGCTCCCTGGATTGTCCTTGGATGTGATCCTGCGCCTCCCCTGTTAAACATTTCCATTCAACTTGTAAGACATGCTCATTCTGGTTGGATGACAGGTCATAGCTAGAGGGCCCAATCTGGTAAGGGACAGGTTTGAGTGCTGTCCTCGGGGTATCTATCCTGAGTCTAGATAGTACCTTCTGCCTTGACCTCATGCTTTCCTAGACATGACCTACAGTGCCAGGCAAATGTGTGTGTAAATTGCTCTGTCCTCAGAAAGGGCTGCTGTGTTAATATTTAGTCAGTCTTCCTTGGAACATGCTTCCCTTGTTACGTTCCTGTGGATAACTGAAACTGAGGTTGTCTCAGCATCCGACTGAAGCCAGCCTCACTCTTTAAGGTCTTCAAATCCCAGGTCTTGCAAACAGATCTGTTTAGGCCAGCCAAGGTCAAGGCCTGCTGACAAAACATGCCCTCCAGAGGCGCACCCCAGTAAGCTCATTCTTGCAGCCAGGCCTCCCTCCCTCTGGGTCTCCTCTGCTCAGGAAGAGAGATATCAAATGGGCTCCACGCTTCCAACGCACATCTGGGGATGTCATTGAAGGTGCAAACCTCGTCAGGCAAGCAGGCACCTGCCTGTAATTCCAGGACTCAGGGAGGCTAACAGGGAGGATGGGAATGGATCCGGAGTGAGTTTGAGGACAGTCTTAGAAACAGAGAGCCCCTGTCTTGGTCAAAACAGAAGAAAATCCAAACCCTAGCAAGCAGTTTGCATCACCATTACAGAGATTGTGTTTATGAAAGCCACTCTTACTAGAGACTTAAATCTATCCTCATTTGTAAACAACAGTTAAATATCTCCTGTAAAAGAAAAACAGAATCACCAGGTTGGTGTTAAATTTTTTAATGAATCTTTTTAAAACCTTGTATTTGTGCAAAAAAACCCCAAATACTGTAGACTCGGTTTCACTGCATTTAGCAGCTGCAATGGTAGAATGATTTCTGATTAACCAGTCCTAACAGAACGCTTCTACAAGGTATTTACTCCACATGATAACTCTGAGGAAGCCAAGTGCATTTACTTTTCAGTCTACAAAGTTTCAATTCTCCATTACACAAATAATTTCTCAAAATCTAGACATTATTCAAATGTATGCCAATTATACAAATAAAATGCATAAAAAGATCAAAAATATACATATTCTCTCAGCAAATTTTGTTACATAAATAAGAAAATATGTACAGCCAGATTTTCAAAGTCCAATCATCTTAACACTGCACCTGTGTATACAGAAGGTGCTAATAAAAAGTGGCAGATTCCTTTCATGACACCTACAGCTATTAAAATGCCTAAAACCAATCTGAGAGGGGATTAAGTTGGAAGACCTTAATTTTGAGTTCATTTATCCCTTTAGAATATTCTCCAGACAGATGACCTTCACACGTCTCACAGCAACCCCGACACCTGCTGCAGAAGACAGAGTATGAAGAACTACACAATCTACGCCTTTGTCCTCAGACAAGTGCAAAGGACTTCTCAAAGACTTAAACTTGGACACCGCTACATTACAGTTTTCTGGGTAAGACGAGCCACTGAGAACTCAAATTATCTGAGTCAGAAGCGTTGGAAGAAAATCCACACCCTCCAGAGATCTTTACACAACAAGCAAGGAAAGATGAGGCCCACTTTTCTCTAGGTCAGATGAGCAGGTTTACGGTTTGCCCCAGAAATTCTCCTTTCTTTTCTGAGCTCGGGCTAAAGTCTGGAAAGCCTGGAGGCTGGAAACCGCAGAGCGAGCGGAGATCTCAGACAGTCTGTCTGCATCTGTAAAGAGAATCCCAGGGTTACATCCGGGGGAAAACATCTACAGGACAACATTGTGCTTAATGTGCTACTGCCAGGAAATTGAAGCCGCCTAGGCTGGACATTGATGCTGGATCTCTGAGGAAACAAGGAACCCAGTAAGGAACCCACCTAGGCTCGACGTGGATGCTGGATCTCTGAGGAAACGAGGAGCCCAGTAAATGGAGCGTTCAGCTCATCATCCTTCATGGCCATTTTCCAAGTTCATCAGAGGTCAAACATGCCACTGTGATGGGAACTTTTTACATCATTGGAATCCCATCATGTCATTGATTAAGCACAGTTTCTGATTTCAATGCTTGGGGGTGGGGTCCTACTTTCAGAAGAAAACAGTTTGGAGCAAAGAACGATTTTCAATTTAAAAAGCAAAGTGCTGGGGCTGGAGAGCTGGTTCAGAAGCTACAGGCACTGACTGCCATTCCAAAGGTTCAGAGTTCAATTCCTAGCATCCACCCTGGGTGGCTCACAACCATCTGCACCTCCAACTCCAGGGGACTCCAATGCCTCTGGCCCAAGGGCACCTGCATACGTGTGCACATGCTCACATACACATTACCAATGTATCACCAAAAGTGATAAAAAGGAATATTTTCAAAATGCTGTGTTTTAACATGGTTTATTATATCACTTTTTGAAAATCTCACTAAATGTAGGGGCAAGTATTTGGCAATATGCTACCCTTTTCCCAGTACTGAAACTCCATATTCTGAGTAAACAAACCATCAGATATTTACAAAGACGGTTTATCCATCAAGACAGAAAGCAGGAGGAGATTCAAAGCGTCCAGATTTGTATTTCAGGACATAACTTGCTTTCCAGTTCACTGAATAAAGAGCTACAAGCTTACTAAAAGAGAAAAACCTTCTAATGAACTTAGCATCCAATATAAAGAGCATTAAATTTAAATTTATTTCCCAACTCAAAGTCAATAAATTCAGGAATTATTGCACTTCCTAGATTACAGCCGTGCTTCTCAGAATGGGACAACAGTTATTTTGATGGTTTACCTTAAGACTTTTTTTTTTTTAAAGGTTTATTTATTTTATGTATATGAGTACACTGTAGCTGTCTTCAGACACACCAGAAGAGGGCATCAGATCTTACTATAGATGGTTGTGAACCACCATGTGGTTGCTGGGGATTGAACTCAGGACCTCTGGAAGAGCAGTTGGTGCTCTTAACCCTTGAGCCATCTCTCCAGCCCTACCTTAAGACTTTAAAACTCCTTCCTGCCCAATCAAAAAATTTGACAGAATGAAGACTATACAAGGAGGAAAAAAAGAGTCTAATATCATCAATTACACATATTTTTAGAGATGAGAATGATAATATACAGGCATTTGAAAAAAGTATAAATGGCACATCAGGCCACATTCCTTAGACAGGCGGAAGCAGGCAGAGACATGGCTCTGCTAAGACAAGGGGAAAGACCCCACAGCACACAGTCCAGGGGACTGCTGTGTAAGGGGGAATAACTTCATTCCTATCCCAGGGCCTCGAGGACCTAATGCAGGAACGTCTAGACAAACGCAAACCCTAGTAACGCTCTGCAAAGGGGCGGACGCCGACCTAAGTCACTGCTAACTTACCTTCGTCATTAAAGGCGCCATGTGGAAGTAACTGCGTGTTGTTCATCCTTGGTTTTCCTACTTAAAGAAAAAAGACAGAAGACATTACTCTTTAGCTACTCAACATCACATTAGTAGAATGGTTTGCATGTCTCTCCCTCCAAACAGTCACAGTGAAACTGAAATGCTGCTGTGATCATAGGAGGCTGGACCTTTAGAAGTATACAAGCTGTGACCTAAGGCCATATTGGGGGGAGGGGGGGTCCTGCCACTCCTCCTCTCCACTTCCTGTCAGGAGACCTGACACCTCCACTAGATGCCAGCCCTTCTGCGTGCACCTCCCAGCTTTGAATGCCGTGATACACTCATCTCTGTTCGTTATACACTGCCCAATCTCAGGTGATCTGACACAGCAAGTCAGTAAACCACTCATGAAAGTAAGCCATCAGAAATTTTATCAGTTAGGTTTGTATATTAATGGACACTAACAACATCAAAGGGCCCCTGGGTAATTGTAATGTTTTTAGCAAGTACTTATACTATGACTAGTGCCTAGAACTCTGTCCAGTGATAACATTGATGTAACTTCAAAGAGACAAAGTAGGCCTCTTTTGAGAAGTGAGAACTCTAAATAGACATGTAGAAAGATAACAGAAGCTCACAGGACAAAGAAAACGAAAGCCTAGAAAACAGAACCCAAGTTGGAGAATGGAAAGCAAACAGAGAGATAAACATGGAATTACCCAAGGGGACAGTCTTACATCAGCAGAGTGGAGAAACTAAGAAGCAGCAGCCTGTGTCTGTGCCCAGGTGATGGGGGTGTGGCTGGGGCCACAAGGGACCCGAGAGTCTCAGTCTCCCTGCAAGCTGTACTGAAGGGAAGCCAGCACTCTGAAACCCTTTTTGTGCCATGGCTACAGCACAGCGCCTTCTCCTAATTTACCCAGCTAGACAACTGCCTCTCCCAGGAGTGTGACAAGAATATGCCTAAAGCTTTCTCTTTTTTCTATTTTTCGGAGCTGGGGACCAAACCCAGGGCCTTGTGTTTGCTAGGCAAGCGCTCTACCACTGAGCTAAATCCCCAACCCGCCTAAAGCTTTCTCAAGCTACTGTGACCACATGCCCTGTATCCAAGGACAGAGGCAGTAGAAAGGAAACAGAGAAGGAAGATTGCTACTTAAGAAAACTTCCTAGAAGAACTGATCGGTGGAAAGGTCTACTGGGAACCAGTAGAGTGAGTGGGGAGCACCCACTTCCAAGAAGCATCACTGTAAAGTATCAGTAGGATCTGCATGAATAGACAATCCCAAGGCCGGCAGAGAGCAGCCACCACATAGGAAAGCTGCAGGACAGATGCTGCCGGAGAGCTCAGCTGTGACAGGAAGACGCCCATCAGCAGGGCAATGCCTAACCAAACCCAAGGAAACCAGGATTTCCTTCAATGTGCAACTCTTGAATTCCACAACCCAGCGAGCAGCAGCAGGCAATGTCCAGGGACAGGTTTTGTTGTCCTTCCAGAAAAAGAAGCACCGCTGGCACCTGCAGGTCTCCTGTGCGCCCTGGTAAGACCCTGAGGTGCGCCTTTCACTTTCTGGAGTGAACTGTGAACCTGCGGGCAGCAGCACTGTCCGGTACCCACAGAAATCTGCTCGCTCACAGAAATCTGTCAGCCTGGGTTGTCTATTGAGACCTTGATGAAAGGCAGGAAATTAAAATAAGGAAGAAGGGGAGAGAGGGAGAGGGGGAGGGAGAGGGAGAGGGAAGGAAGGGGATCCATTATAAATTAAAAAGAAAATGAAATCACCTAATAGAACTGACTGGCACACCGTTCTTCTTATAGCAGGGATCTATTAGTATAACACTTTTATTTTTAAAAGATAAGAAATTAAAACCAAAATACTTACTGTTATGCTGAAATTCAGGGTCTCGAAGACGCCCCTGGATCCTGCTGGAAGGATGACAGTAAGGCAGGGTACATGGAGAAGGCTGTCCAGGAGTGTTGGTCTGATGGTCCAAATTTTTCAAAACAGGAAGAGTACCCTCAGCAACTCTGAGCACATTGGCGTCACAATCTTGTCGCAAAGGCAGGGGATCAACTGTTTTCATGCCGGCAGTAGGAGAAGTCAGGAGAGAGAGAGGACGGTGTTTTCCTTTCTAGATAAAAAAACCAAAAAACAAAAGATGCACACATGTGTGCAAAAGAATGGATCAACACTCAAATGTACAACAGTCACAAGTCACAGAAAGTGTGGGGAAAGTGACAGTGTCCCTGGAGAGATGGCTTAACCAGAGACAGGGAAACAGACCTGCAGACAGAAGAGTAAAATGTGCATTAACAGTGCGCTGACCTGACAAAGGTGGGGAGACATCAACAGAGTTGGTTTACACTAGTAAATCCCCCTAGAGCAGTGAGCCGTGAGTTTCATTACGAAGCAGCACAGTGCATATGTAAGTAATTCAGACAGATATAAGACAGTGAAGAGTCTACCTCGCTAGCCATTTTAAATCACAGAAGAAAAGCACTGGAGTCCTAACTGTTCCCTTACCAAACTGTAGAAATTAACTAAATTCATATAATATGCAGTCTGACATCCACGTGGAAAGCAGGAGCCTCCCACAGACCTGCAGGAGCCCAGCAAAGGCAGCAGAAGCCTTACAGCTGAGTCTGCTTTAACTCTGTAGTAATACTGCGGACACTCGCATGAGACGATAACACTGACACAAACCAAGACGTAGTTGACGGATGTATTCTTTATACTGTTAAATAGAAATCAAATGATACAAATCTGGAAATTAGATTTGAACAATAGTATCTGGTTTAAAACTTTAAACAATAGCTAGCTTCTATTACCGCCACTGAACTAAGAGATGCCTAATGCTGCAAAGTGTGTTCACAGTAGAGCTCAGTAAGAACAATTAGACAGAAAAAGATGTACACAAACTGACACAGAGCTAGCATCCAAAAGAGAACAATTAGATTATGAAACCGTGCTTGCCTGTAGGACACCGTTTATGTCTACACTGTCCCAAAGACCTTCAGGACCTCTAACAGTGCCCCTCAGTGTGTCACTGGGAAAACAGTCCTTTCACACTCATCCCAATTTTTAGCTTCTCACAGCAACAATGCTGCTACATCCTAGAGTTCCTGATGATGGAACTCCTTTGCTCTTTTTGGGTGAGTGAGGTGGGGTGGGTGGGGTGTTGAGACAGGGTTTCTCTGTACAGCCCTGGCTGTATTGAAACAAACAAACTCTATAGACCAGACTGGCCTTGAACTCAGAGATCTGCCTGCCTCTGCCTCCCGAGTGCTGGAATTAAAGGTGTGCACCACCTCAGCCTGGCCCGATAGTGCTTTTGATAGACAGTAGCAAAGTCACACCCAGACACAACAGTCTTAACCATTGCTTGGACTTCCACCGTGCCCTCTTGAGCCACAGATGTGACATGTACAATCTCCAACCGGAAGGATCTGTGACCAAAGAGCTGATGGTTTCTTCCCAAGAGAACTTAAGGTCCAGGAAAAGAACATAGATCTCCCATTTGCCTCCCTTTTTCCTGTATACTTAATAAATTAAAGTCACACTTAAAAAGGTTTGTTTTTCTTCCTATATGGCTTAGTCGCTCTGCCATCGTGGTTTTACTACTGTTAAAAGGAGCTGAGTAAGATAAAAGATTTTAATTGAAGGATCCTCAGGTTTAATGAAACTGACTGGGTCTAGTTCTGAACCTCAAGCCTCTTTGCTGGCACACTGTTCCAACTGTTCCTTGAAGAATAACCAGTGACTCCATTTTCTGTGAGTCAAACCCTACTGGCTTTTGCACTTCAGAACTCTGAGGGGCTCCCAACACCATTGGGACAACACTCAAACTCCTCAGCCTACCCACCTTTCCAGCCTCATTTCCTCCCACTCTTCCCTGCAGATCCACTACAACTTCCTCCTCCCCCTCCTTTTCTCCTCCCTCCTCTCCTCCTCCTCCCTCCTTTCTTCCTCCCCTCCTTTTCTCCTCCCTCCTCTCCTTCTCCTCCTCCTCCCTCCTTTCTTCCTCCCCTCCTTTTCTCCTCCCTCCTCCTCCTCCCTCCTTCCCTCCTCCTCCTCCCTCCTTCCCTCCTCCCCCTCCTTCCCTCCTCTTCCCTCCTTTCTTCCTCCCCTCCTTTTCTCCTCCCTCCTCTCCTTCTCCTCCTCCCTCCTTTCTTCCTCCCCCTCCTTTTCTCCTCCCTCCTCCTCCTCCCTCCTTTCCTCCTCCTCCCTCCTTTTCTCCTCCCTCCTCTCCTCCTCCTCTCCTCCTTCCCTTCCTCCTCCCCCTCTCCCTCCCCCTCTCCCTCCTCCTCCTCCTCCTCTCCCTCCTCCCCCCACCTCTCTTTCTCTTAGCACTCAGCACTCTTCCTTGGGGACTCACAAGTACACAGTGGTGGCTGCAGGAGAGGGAGGAGGTATGTTAGGCAGTTATGGTCTCTGGGAAGGAAGAGACATTTTTCTACAGTGCCATGACTGGTAGGCAGCAGGTGCTCTTGTAAAAACCTACTCACACGGATTCTGTTAAGAAACCCTACTAAAACAATGTGGGACCTCACCAAAACAACAAGAGGTAAGAAGAAGGGAAGGAGGGAAGGAGAGAGAAGGAAAGGCAAACTGGAAGAGGCATTAGCTAGAGGCAGGAGATGAGTGGAAGGTGTGTAAGAGAGGGTGATGAGGAGCAAGTATGATAGAAATACACTGTGTGTGTGTGTGTGTGCGTGTGTGTGTGTGTGCGTGTGTGTGTGTGCGTGCGTGTGTGTGTGTGCGCGTGTGTGTGTGTGCGTGTGTGTGTGTGCGTGTGTCTGTGTGTGTGTGCGCGTGTGTGTGCGTGCGTGTGTGTGTGTGTGTGTGTGTGTGTGTGTGTGTGAAAGTTTTCTGAACAGTTATCTTCAACAGATGGGCGCTTATGGGGGTGGGTCTGATGTTAAGTCCTGTTCCCCAATTGGTTCTTGATCTATTAGTAAAGATGTCTGAAGTGTTGGGAGTCCCTTGAAGATCTGAAGTGCAAAGATTTCTGGGTGGAAGGAGGGAGGTGGAACTTCCAGGTCCATGCTGGGGAGGCGAGGGGATGCAATAGGGGAGGGGGACTTTTGCCATGCTTAGCAGGAGGAAAAGGCGACCAGCCATGTGAGATTTTGGGCAGAGCGACCTTAGGCCACTTCTCCTGGTGGGAGGTTAGGGTGTTGAGCTGGGACTAAAGGTAACTGAGGAACTGAAGTTGAGGGCTGATTTAGGGTGTTGTGCTAAGAAAATTGGGAAGGGCACACTAGCAAAAGGAGAGAAGTGCCCAACTATTGAGCCAAGAAGACAGGTTGAAATTGAATGTGTGTGTGTGTGTGTGTGTGTGTGTGTGTGTGTGTGTGTGTGTGTGTGTGTGTGTGTTTCATCCACGGATCTAAGGAAACCTGGTTGGGAGCTGGTAGTGCAGCTCATTCTCAGAGCTTAAGGCGGGGTAGCAAACACTACACACTGCAGATGGCACCATTTCAGTCTCACCAGATACCCACTGCTCTTTACTTCCTTTCTTGGACAGAGCTCTTGAAAGACTTTTGTCTGGAGCCTGGGAATGCAGTCAAACGGTACAGCATTTGCTAACCATGCCCACAGCCATAGGATCAACTCCTACCACTACCAATTACAAACAAGCCTGCAAACCCACAGTGGTTGTCCTAACTTAACCTGTCTTTTCTCTTCAATCCCTTGCATTCCAGCTTTTACAAGATTCTGACTAAGTCTCATCCCTACTGACTTAGCAGCATCAACACTCACTTTTCTTGTGTGTGTGTGTGTGTGTGTGTGTGTGTGTGTGTGTGTCCAGTATCTCTGCAGCCCAGCTTTTCAAGTGTGCACAGTCAGCTCCCATCAACACATCACTCACATGGCTTGTAGGTTTCTCAAGTTGAGCACATCCTAAAGAGAACTCGTGCTATTTCCTGACACGGCTTTCCCATCTCAGTTAAATAGCAATGCCCTTTCTCTTGCTCAGGACAAATTATTTTTAGGTATTCTTTATTCTCCCCATGCTGCCTCCCCTTTCAGCATCCCTCAGCACACACATCCTCAATACATGCAGAACTGGACTTCCTCAGAAGACCCTCACCATCTACCACAACCCATAGCACCATCGAGTCTCCCTGGGTCTGGTAACTGACCGCTAGCTGCTTTCACACTTGCTCCCTGTTGTCCGCTCTCAGTGCAATGGCAGGAGGGACAGCAAACGCGTGAGTCAGATCACGTTCCTCCTCTGCCCTTCTAATACTCCTGTCTCGCCAAAAAGGACATGCTAAAATAAGTTTTCTACTCTCTACAAAGCCCTACACACTTTAGCACAGCACTACCTCTCAAAAACAATTCCCCAGACTATTGTCTGCTCCGGACACTAGAGCGAGCACATGACTGGTCCTCTCACCCTCAGAGACTTCGCGACTCTGTTCTCTCTGCCAGAACAGCGCCGCCCATGCCTAGATCCGTCCTGCATTTTTCAGACTCTGCTTCAGCACACCCTTGCTGGTGAGGACCTCCCTGACCACTTCCTGCTCGTCCCCTGCCTATTTCTCTCACAGCACTGATACTGACACCTCGCTATTGTGTTTAGCTCTTGTGTTTTACCTCCGATGTGACCGTGACCTCCCACTCCACTAGACTGAAGGCTGGAGGAGCCCTGGTGCGGCTTTTGTCTCCAGTGCTGCACAGTGCCTGCAATGTGGCTGGAACACAACTCTCAGACAGCAGAGTGTATGTGTCTCCCTTCCTGACCAGTCACCACTAAGACTATCTGAATGAGGATCAGCAGCAATACAACGTCAAGACCAACTAAATAAGCAAATAAGTCCGAGTGCCTTACTGAGAGTTAACAGGGTTACCTCCCCATACAATAGTCTGAGCCTACATGTCATCTATCCCATGAGACTATGGGACCCAAGAAGAGGTTCCCTCTGAAATACAAACAGCTACCTTAGTAATGCCTTTCTTCAGAGTCTCCAAGCCATCTTGGGAGGATGGTCTCCTCCTTTGCTCCAGGGCTGACGGCTTCGCTTTAGCTGGAGACACTAAGACCGCTCCACCTGGAAAATCCCAGGGAAACTGCATGTCAGTCACGCTAAGCTACAGGCTGAAAGGGCAGATGACAGGTTGCAGGGCTGACCATTACCAACAGCTGGAGTTGTGAGATCATGGTGAGTCCGCTGGATACCGAGCTCTCTCAGTCTTGGTGTCGGAAGTCTGCCTCCCTTCCCTGAGGAAACGGAAGACGTTTCTGACCTAAAGAGTGAGACAATCTATTAGGAAGCCTGTCTTCTAGAAAATATGATCAAAGCTGCATCACCACCATTATGCAGCACTGTAATAAAACATAAACTGTCTAAGAGAAGTCTACTTTCGTTTCAGGTTTACATGCAGGGAGCCTATAACCCCAGTGTTCAGGAGGCAGCCTCAGGAGAGTCATGAGTTCCAAGCCAGCTCTGGCTATATAGGGAAGTCGCTATTTAAAAACAATCCTTTTAAAAATTCGTAATGCATATGGAGTTAGAGAAACTGAGCCTAGGAAGGAGGAAGATCATTGTAAGTCAGCCATCCATAACAAGGAAGTCTTCCGGTTAGCCAGCACCCAAGTTCCCCATTACCTACATCCCTGAATGAACAAAGGGTCTGGCTACAGACAAGTGGACCATCAACTACAGCAAAGCCCCTCCCAAAGCTGTCTGCACAGGAAAGCACCGTTACTGGCTACTCGCAGAAACCACTTTAAAAATATTACAACAGAGTGGCCTTCCTTTCTCGTCTGATATTAGTGAATCCCAGTTCCCCATGCAGTCATTCTCCTGACACAACGATCCTGGCCAATCCTCACCACAGCACCTGGGTGAGAACGCTGATTCCTCCCCACAGTGCACAGTGCCTCATTGCAGTCAGTGTGGGTCAAATCCCAGCACATGCCGTGGCAGTCCCTACAACTCCGTTCTTTATTAGTCACAGCCGCCAGTGCACCGGCACACATCAGGCACGTACCAGAACGTCCTATATGCTGAGGAACTTAGGTCTCACCCTTCTGTCGGTCCGTCTGCCTTAGATGTCTGCATGTCCACTTTCTGTAGCTCTCCTGCACAGACCTGCTTGTCCTTTCCTCTGGCCTCTCTCCCGTCCTCCTCCCCACTGGGCTCCTCCTGGGTATCTTCCTTCTGTGTGCCCTCCGCAGCATCCCAAGCCAACTTCCTCCTGGCCATGGTGGGAGCCTCTGGCAGCTCCAGGCTCCTGATGGTATTTTCCAGGGGCTGTTCTGCCAATGCAACTTTTTTCTCTTCCAGTTTGGTAGGAGGGTGTTTCTGGAGGGTCCTGTGGCTTGTAAGATCTCTGCATTTCAAAAAAAAAAGACTTTATTTGTAAACCTGCATTTGACGTTGTATAGTTTATACCGGCTTAGAGAGTACATGCCTTCTGTCACCTGGTTCCCACCCACGCCGAGGGCCTTGTCTGGGTACTGAAGGCATTGTACAGTACAGTAAAGCTACACCAAGCGGCCACTAAATATTCCAAAAGTAATACAGTGACCTACTTTCACATGTTTACACTTGCACTTCTGGGACAAAAGGGTAAAAGATTATCTGCAAAATGAAAGGACTAACTCCAACTGAGCTAATTTGCCACAACTAAACTCACATTCAGGCACAAGTATGCAGATTCGAACTTTTGTATTTTAGATTCATCTTTCCAAGACATTATTAAAGAGTATTTTGTGAACTTTTAAAGCAAGGTCACATAATAAAATCTATAACTGAATTTGGTGCATGTGATTACATGAGAATGCTCTATTTGATTAGCTACATATCAATGTGTAATTTTCCTTACAAAGAGTTAAATTGTGTTCAGTTTAAAATTTAAAACTGCAGAGAATTCTCTACAACTAGAGGCCCAGTTCCATATGAGCCACAAAAGTCACCAATGAGTGATGATGGATACATACCACTAGCTTATATTCTCATGTTCTTATGGTTGCTCTTAACATTCTGACAGCCCTGGTACACCTATCTTATGGTTATTCTAGTTCTGTTGTCACAAAGAACATTGCAAAAGTGAGCTACCCAGAGCTCTGTATTACTTATACGGAGACACAAACAGCAAGTGTCATACAGCATACTGGCCACAGAGAGTCGGTTTTAAAGTAAGAGACCCATTTGACTGGACAGCAGACTGTGAGTTAGTCAGGTCATTTTCCTTCGTCATCCTATGATGCACGAAAGCTACAACACACTCTGCTCGAGTTCCACAAAGACCATCTCACCCAGCAAGATCCAGGGCTTGGATGTTGCTACTAATGGTGCCTTCCGAGCTTGCGACTGAGGAGACATCCCAACAGCAGTTGCTGTCAGACATAATCTGATTCAGATGGTCCCGAGAAAAATGCGTCCCCTGAACTCGCTTCCGATAGGACTCAGCCTTTTCCCGGAGCTCCTTAACCTAAGCAAGAGTTCAGATGTCTTCCATTATTGTCAAGGCTCTCCTACAAATACTGACAAGTACATAAGAAAGCAAAAGCACAATTACAGCCACAGTCCAGGGGAAAAGGCAGGCAAAGTCACACCACACACACTCATCCCACTGTGCATTTCAAGCAGAAATTAAACAATTAAGCAAAAGCTTAGTGCAGCTGTTTTACTTTGGACTAGTAGGCAAGGAGACATCTGTAGTAGCTAAAAGAAAATTGACAGATGCTTTACTCCGACGGAAATTACACACGTACTCTATGCATTATCATAGTTTTTAAGAACTCAAAAGCAACCAACCTCTGCATACCACATGGCATTTAGAGAACCCTAGGGGAGGAATACAGAGACACACTTAATGAAGGTTAATGCCATAAATGAGTACTAATGGGAATCAATGAGACGCTGTACCTTATTATTCTTCCTTCTAAATATATAGTAACTTGTCAATACAAGTACATTTCTTGAATCCTTAGCACTATTTAACTCAGTAACCAAGACATCTTAATACTGCTCAAGGGTTAGCCACACTCTTGCTGGGCTGTGATGGTGTTGTGATAGGTAACTGACTGCCATCCCTCCATCCCCACCTCTGGAAGAGTGGTTACATGCCAGTGACTCCCGGTCTGGCTTAATCCCCAGCTTTCTGCCAGCTTCTCCTATTACAGAAGACCCCACTAACATTGTGAGATTCCCTCTCCAAATCCCTCAGGTTCCCTTGAAGTCAGCAAAACTTCAACTTTAAAAAAAAAAAAAGGACAAAAGGACAAAAACAAACAACACACTAAGTGTATAATAGAAAATAAGTCCCTCCCAAATACTGATGATATACTCAACAAGACAGTAAGAGTTTTTAAAATCATGAGGAACTATAAACTACTTTGAATTCTCTAATTTGCAAATAATGTACTTTCATATGAAAAGAACCCAACTACCATCTGAAACCTGTTTATTTTATACAAGACACTGCCACCTGCTGGCTTCTCTAAATGTTACCTATGCAGTGAAAGAAAGCTGAATTGTTAAAATTCTGCTTTAAAAGTGTTGTTTGTTATATTTAGTCACTTAAAAACAGAGTTCCCACACTTTTGTAAAGTCTTTTATCCCTTGACAATTTATTTTAGGTGTAGCTGTTAACAGTCTCGGCTTCCCAGGGAGAGATGTCTCATGCGTTACCATCAGGCCTCGCTCTTCGCAGTAGCAGCATGTGCAGAGGCCAGGGTGATCGCACTGAAGCACTGTCTATACTGGTCCAGAGTGGGGACTGAACAGCAGAGGGAAACAGGGGCCAGAGCTATGAAACTCTCATATTCAACAGGCTTACAAGACAAAGGAGGCCAACCTGTATGAAAATTACCACCCTAGCATCGGCACAACCTGTCCCCTGGCAGAAAAACGAGGACATAAACTGAAGGGCAGATTCACAGGCCTCCAATCAACACGGCCTTCAGTGCTGTGCAGTGGAAAGACCAGTCAAGGCTGAGTCCTGGTCACTCAGGAGCTCCATGTGCTTAATGACTAAGAGAATGGGGGAAGGGCCCTCTGCACACGGCCATTTAGAAAGGATGGAGAGCAGGCACTTTATAAAACTCTGTATGACTATTCAGTTCCATTTATTAATGACATATGAACTCCAATGCTTTCCTAAGTCTTCATCAGCCAACCTTCCTAAAACTGTCAGTGCTTACATTCAGTTTTACACTTACGTGTCTACAGTCCTAAACTAAGAAGAAAACTGAAGAGGCTGATGTCTCTCAAAGTAAGGTCCTCTATGGGCAAGAGGGGAAAATTGAGAGTAGATTCTAGAAATGACCCCTAGGTCCAGGGACCAGGACTACTATAAAGGATAAGAATACATTATTCCCAACTGAATAACCCACATAGTACTGTCCCCAATGATGGGGTATTTTATAAGCCCTGGTAAAGAGAAGCCTCAGATGCTAAAAGCATTTGCTGCTCTCGTATAGTGCCAGTTCAGCTTTCAGAACCCACATTAAGTGGCTTACAGCTACCTATAACTCCAGTTCCTGGGGATACAATTCCCTCTCTTGGCCTCCATGGACACACATGCATGCGCGTGCACACACAAACATGCATACACACACAATCTAAACACTGTACGTAGAATTTTTCATTACTGAATCATTTTTCCCAATTTGAACTAAATCATTTAAAATGTACATGCAGAAAAATAAAATTCAGAAAACTGAAAACCGAATGAGGAGTGACTTAGACCTGGTTCTTATAACATCTGTCAGATTACAGGATGTATCTCAAATGTGGCTCTTTATCTAGAATCAAAGTCCTAACTGTCCTCAAACGTCACACCAATAACCAAGCCAAAAGGATGTACATGCCAGCACCATGGTGAGCCATGCCTGTAAAACCTGCATGGGAGAGGCTGAGGCAGGAGGACTGCTATGAGGCCAAGGTTAGACCCTTTTCAAAAACCAAAACCAAATTAACATGAAACAGATTCCGTTATTAAAGACAGACTTTTATGAATGTTACCAAGTAGCAGAGTAACAAAGGATGCAGGTGTGGGGTACACAGTCACATTCAAAACCAGCTCACACAGGCTGTCTTGCCCATGAGTATGTACATGGGACTTAAGACAGAACACCCAGTAGTTTTGCTAAAAACAGATTCCCAAAGTGCAGAAGTGAAGTTAGGATCTGAACCAAGAGCCAGAACGTGTTAATGCTGAGATTGTGGCTGGAGAGACGGCTCAGCAGGTTAAAGTGCTTGCCCACTTCCCCCCAGTATAATTCTAGCACTGGAAGGTGAAGGAGGACGACCATGGGATCTCAATGGCCAGCCACACAACCTGTCTGTGAGCTCTGATTCAGTGAGACAGTCTGTCACAAAAAGTAAGGTGGCAAGCAACACCAACCCTAGGCCTCCACATGCACAGTCATGTATACACACTGCATGCACCACACATACATAGCATACACGCAGGGAGGAGAGTGCAGAGTACTTGATACTCAGGTTACTCAGGATCAGCCTTTACATTACAGCACAGCATTCTCCCTCGGAACAATATAAAAATGTCACTGTCCTCCAAATGCATTAAATGTCTAGAGTTGAGACCTAAATACCAACTTCACCTCAGTTTGAAGAAACCACACACTGGCCAAGAATCTTTCCAAATCAAGACTGTCTCAGACCTCAATCCCTGCCAACTGGCCCTCCTCAGTCACACGGTTCTGTGTCCCTGTTCCCTCCTGCCCCGTCCAATCCCCAAGACATACTCTCTTTGCCAAGACCTAGATACCAACAAACTGTGCAAGGGCATAGAGGATTCAGTCCTTCCTCCATCACGACGCCTTGTGATACTCAAAGTTTCTATTTGATGTTACCAGAGTGAAGAGACAAATGGCCCAGATGAATGGGAGCTGCAGCCTGAGCTAGGCTTGGTAGACAAGTCTGAGAGTAGCTGCAGTGGGAGCCTCTCAGAGCAGAGCACTGAGGGGGCGTGGCAGGCCCTTGTCTGGGAGGGGCCACCTCAAGGAGCCAGCCACTCAAAAAGGCCAGACCAATCAATCCTCTTTGGAAAGAGAGATGGAAAAGAATGTCTATTATTATACAATCCAACCAAAAAAAAAGTTTTAAATTAGCTTGTGCCCATGAGGAGGACTAAAAAGTGTAGAGACAGCTGTACAACACTAATTATACAGTAATATAAACCTCTATCATTTCTCCTTTAAGGAGAAGCCCCACTTCTCAGCCTGAGCATTTAACTGCCCTCTCCCCGCCTTTTTTAGATGCCCAGCTTCTCCCCTATCTCAGGACACTCGAGAGTAGAGCTTGAACCTGCATGAGCTGTCCTACACGCAGTGGTGCAGACTGAGGCAGTCTTTCTAGCACATCCATTACCAACAGAAAGAACTGCAGCTGAAAGACAGGTCTGAGTGGCGTGAGAACCCAACCACTAAGGAGCCAGCCTGTAAACTGAACTTGCTACAACTATCAGGTATTTCATGGTTTTTAAAAGAAATGACTTTAATAATCAATGTAGATCTCCACAGAGGTCAGTATGAGAAGAGTACGCACACTGGTAAGTTGGCAACTATGATTTTAAGATGGCGGGATCTGGGGTTCTGTTATTGCATCATCCACCTTTAACTTGTGCATGAAACTCACTGTGAAACTGTGGCATAGGCTGGAAGGACATGTGAAATCAGACTCACCTGGTGCGACAAGCTCTCCTTCACACGCGTCCAAGCTCCAGCCTTATATAAATACTGGGCTGGGCTCAGAAATTTTGCTCTATATTCAGAATTCACCTTTCTAAGAGAGACAGAATGCATGTAAGTATTTTAGCATGGTGACCACCCAAATATGACCATTTCCTGATAAGATACATACCCAAGCCTTTGATGTCTCCAAGGAGCAGGCTTCTTTATAGGCTGGTCTGAGTCTTCCGACGCCATGTCTACTTCTAAGTCTAAAGGCTCGTCTGCCTTATTATATTGAAATGGAAATAATTTGAGCATTTATGCTTAGAGATGTCAGACATTAAAGTAAAAACATACATGCTATAAAGGTGGGCCTGGATATTCTACTACATTCTGCTTCTAGATGTTTAGCTACTAAAACAAAGCAAAAAACCAAAATCAACAAGTTTTAAGACCAAGGAATTTAGATCCCTGATTTTATGGTTTGGTTTTTTTTTTGTTTTTTTTTAAACATTTATTTATTATGTATACATCATACAGCTTTCTGCCTGCATGTATGCAACTACAGGCCAGAAGAGGGCACCAGGCCTGATTATAGGTGGTTGTGAGCCACCATGTGGTTGCTGGGAATTGAACTCAGGATCACTGGAAGAGCAGACAGTGCTCTTAACCTCTGAGCCATCTCTCCAGCCCATGGTTTGTTTTCTTTAAAGATGAATTTAAAGATTAACAAATACCATCAAAACAATGCTACTACATATTGAACAGAGATTTTAAATTAGCCCTTAAATTTATAAAGTTTTGCTAATTATCCCAGAGTTATATAAAATAATACTCCTCATCCAAGAATGTCATAGGTCAAAAAAAGTGTATGTGTGTGTTGTGTGCACGTGGATGTGTGTGTGCACGCACATGTGTGCACATGAGTTCATGTGTGCATGTGCGTGCATGTATGTGCATGTCTGTGAGCATGTGTGTGCATGCACACACACAGGTATATAATTTTACTTTTAGTCACATACTTTCTATTTTTAAAAACCACCCAGCATACTCTGTGATGATTCCAGACTACTGTCAACTCAGCATACCTGTAAATTCTCACACAAACCCAGGTGCCTATTTTCACTGAAGTAAATGATATGAATTATACTAACTGTAATTTTACATAAAAAAATCTTCCCGTAAGATAAATGTGTGCTATGTTTAACAGCTGCTACTTCAGAATAGCATCTCGATCATTCCTGCTGCCCTGAAACACACACCACGGCAGCCCAATCGTTTGATGTTAGACTTGGAAGACTTACCTGCTGCACTGCTAAGTGTGTCGTGCTGTATTCACTTTAGCTATCTGTCTGTCTGTCCCCCAGCAGCCTAAGCACTGCTGAGCCTTGGCGTGTCTGACCCTGTACTCTCAGTACCTACACTGACCTGGCTCCACATAAGGAGTCAATGTGCACCTGGCATTTGCTGAATAAATGAACGAATGCTAGATAAGAGAGAGCTTCAGGTGGTGACAAGGGAGACACGCAGAATCGGAAACCCCTGGTAGGAGGTCAGAGCTGCTGGGTACCTTCTTCTCTGGAGACAATATCTCAAAACTGCTGTTTCCTTTCAAATACTCTCTCAACTTCGGTTCCTTCACTGGAGTTAAACCCTTGAAATTTCGCTTATATTCACTTTCGTGGATGAATGTATTGCCTTGGAACTGTGGAATAACTTGGCTTTTATTACGGAAAACCTTAAAACAAACAAAAAAATAGTTGTTAAGTTTTTGGTTGGCTATTAAGTATTCAGAACTTGAGTGTATAATTGATCTTAAAAGCCCACAAAAAGTTGAATTATAGTACAAAAAAAGGCAAAATTGTATCTGACTGCAATTTGATTTCACACGTGTCATTAGTAGCCAATGGTCAAATTTCTATACTTATTACTATGTTTTGAATAAAAAGTCAAAACATGATCAAACTATTACATAAGCAAAAATACCCAATACTCCTTATCTGATTTCTCCTTCCCAGAGTTCCTCCACCTCCTCCCACCAGTTTAGTAATGAGATAAATGAAATAAAATTATTTTCATAATACAAACAGATATTAGTCTTATCAAAGCAACTGTCATCAGCTCTATGGATTACCCTTCTCTTCGTCCGCATTTCCCTTTCTCTGGAGAACCTAAGAGGATGTCTGACATGTTCAGGCTGGGGATTGTTCCTCGCCCCCTCCCCCGCTCACTTATGTTCAGCATTCTCATTTACACAAGAGAGAACACCGGAGAATTACTACATCTCTCTTTTAAATGTTTTCTTTCACCCATAATACTCAGTATGGTTCCATGTGCTGGTATCGTGCCACTGCTGACAGTGAAGTCACAAGGAAAAGGGACGATCGATACCAGGTAGACATCCATGGCCTCTGCCTCACAACTCTGACTAGCACGGACCCAATCCAAACAGTACATCTTCTCAAGACAACACAACCTCAAGGGCTTTCCAGCCAAAACTAGTTCAACTCTTTTTAAATATTAATGTGTCAACCTTACCAGAAAAGACACCTGATTAAAGGCCGTTGGCTCCTTTGAGGGGCACGGAAAGATTACCAGTGAGCTCTCCCACAGACCTCAAAGCAGGCGTGCTTTGAACTTACAAGGAGCCCTTGCTCCCCACGCAGCCATCTGAGCGCCTCACTAATGGGAGCCTCGGGCTCATGACTGGAGTAGTTTATTGTACACTGTGCTTCTGATCCTATGAAAGAAGCATTTCTGCCAAAAGCTTCCGCTGGCATGTAAATTTTGTCAAGCAGGCTTCGACTGAATTGGCTCTAGCTTACAGGTCAAATGCTCTACAAAAACAAAACATGATTTTCAAGCAAGGCACGAGTATCTTTAAGAGCACTCGGTGCCCGAGAACACTAGCGAGCAGGCAGCAGAGGCCCTGCCCGTGTTTAGTCATAGAAAGAGGACATCACTGAGTTACACCTCACATGGCCCTAAAACATGTTTTGATAACAAGTAAACAAACTCCCACAATTCACATGATCAGCAGAGTGGCCACTGAAGCTCACAGATGCTACTGCCCTGCTGCCTCTAAATCTTCCTGTTAGGCTTAGGTACAGAATATACAAGGAGCACTCAAGTACAGGCAAAATGAATTGAGGCCTGTGAGGTGTGTGCAGACTTCTTTAAAAACAAACGGTCAGGGAAAAGATGACGCCGTCACGGTTCCAAAGCTGAAAGCATGGGCAAACATAGGAAGAATTTGAGAATATCTATCAGAAAGGTAGTAACATACTAAAGCTGCACAAAATGTAATGAAATTTGTCTCACAAATTAATCCATTATGCCTTTTGAATTTTTGCAAATAAAAACTCAATTACTGTCACCATTCAACTGACTTAAGGGGACAATATATATAGTACTACTTTCACTACATAAATATCCAAAGCAATTAGTCTTTCTCAAAAAATAGACATCATGCAAAAACATTAGTCACATAAACAATTTAGAATATAACCACTTTGATGATTAAGAAGATAGTGACGGAAAAAGATCCTCTGGCATGTGAACTTACCACTCCCCCACGTTGTCACTGCCCCATCTCCTACTTCGTGGGCCTGGAAATACTGACCACCACTTGCACAGGACAGTGCAGTAGATCATACTACTGTAAATCAGAGGGAGGGAGAGAGCCTAGCAGACTCTCACTGTCTCCCAGAACTCAGAACCAGACCCAGGTCAGTACCGACACATAAGTCTATGTTACTAAGTCAGGTGAGAACACTCAGAAACACATGTTAAGCTACCTGATTGGCTGCACACACTGGAGCAGTTTCTTTACAGGTCTTCCAAACAAACTGCCTCTGGTATTCAGAATTTCTCAAGGCATTATTCAAGGGGACAACGGCCAATCCAGCTTTCTTGCGAAGATGCCTGTCCAACTGTTGGAGGGAAAACCCACTTAAAACTATTAAAATGTGTTACACAAACTCCTTTTAAGTCTAAATTGTGCTATAAAACACACAAGATGAACTTTATCCCTTTAAGTCTTAAGTATACCTTACAGTTTTGCTAACTATATTCATACAGTATATATTCATACAGTAGTACTGCAAACTTTAACTTTTAAGTAATCACTTTCTTATTAACAGCATCATGCTATTATGCTATTAATGCATCTCAAAAAAAAAAAAATAGAGCCATTGCTTAGTTCCTTTCTACCAATCATTCACAAGTAAATCTAATATCAAAAATAAATAAATCATAGCACCTTGCCCTGTCCACACCCTCTGGGACACCCTTCCTCTGCCCACCAAGCTTGCACATCACCTTCCATGGACCCCTGTGTGCCCTGGCTTTCTCAACAAGTCACAGATTCTCCTCCAGCACTCTTGGGTGGCTCCAGGTGTCCAGTCAGTGGCTGAAGTAAATTAGGGCCTGGAGAACCAACTGTGGGAGGCAGTGAGATTTCCCGCACACAATCCGCACACCCCTGCAGCCTCTGCTTATGTGCTTACGGGGACCTGCCACAGGCCAGCTGTGACATAAGAGGACAGAACGGCAAGATCTTTGAGAGCCAGCCAGAACTCTCTTCCTTATGCCTCCTGTCAGCTGAGATTCTGTTTGCTTTCTTGCTGGTACAATGGGAAAGTCAAACGAGGATAGGCACAAGTCAGCTGAGCTCCCAGCCAGAGAAACGGCCTATTGCCTCAGTATGACCTCGTCCTGGGGACTCGGCTGTCTCTAATGACTAACATGGAGAGGCAGAATGCCCATGTAGGGATGGCGTGTCTTAGTACATTCCGTACAAAAGAGCAATCAGTAAGAATAGACCCCTTCTCAGAAACTCTCAGCAGCCTGCTGGCATCTATATCAGAGACACAAGACAAGAAAAGAACAAATAAAAGAAAAAACTTAAAAATACTTTGGAGAAGAAACAAGGTGGCTCTTCCTACCCTGGGTTCTATACTCTCAGGAAGAGGTTTGGTGGAAGGTCTCAGCTCCACGTCTGCATTAACTAGTGAATGGTTTTTTGTGACATCCTGGTGCTTTTCCACACCGTCTGAAGCCCCTTCAGCTCTGGAGTCTGCAGAATGAGATCGAGTTCTCTTGGGGACCCTGGAAGCCTCTTGTGGGAGAACTGTTTCGTGGTTAGCATCTTCTCTTTGCTCTGCTTCTTGTGGTTTTGGGGTTCGGATAATCTGGGGTTCTGGTGGGGCAAGAGCATCATTCTCTCGGACAGTTCCATTCCACTCCAGGTATTTTGAAATCTGAGGGTCATAGTAAGGGACTCTTCTTTTTGAAATAAAACTCGGTTCTTTCGTGATCCCTATAAAACACAGAACATGAAAGCAGCTACTACCAAAGTTCACAGTCACGAAGAGCTTTTAACAGATCCTAAGGAGAAAGATGAGGCTTAAAATTCAGTGAAAGAACAAGATGGTGCTTACCAGCAAGTCTGACAACCTGAGTTCAGTCCTCAGGGCCCCATGGTAGAAAGGAGAATCAACTCCCACAAGCTCTTCTATGACGTCTACACATACCCTAAGGTGCACACACGCGCGCACACATGCAGACACATGCACACACACACACACACACACACACACACACACACACACACACACTCCTCCAGCTTGTAGGACTTTTAAAATCTAACAAGGTATAGTTTTCAACATCAAATTATTTTGCTTTAAACAAGTATTAAAATTAAACACTGAGGTCAGTGTCCAAGTGTTCTCACACAAGTCACAGGGGTCACAAGGCAAGAGACTGGCACACAGGGAATGTGCTCCTCCGTTTCTGGTTACTTTCCTGTGCTACTTAGCAGAACAATAAGCCCTGGTTTGTACTCATTCGGACCTTTTCCCAAAGCTTCTCTTATGTAGAACAGACCAAGACAAAAGGGGATGATAGGTCACTGTGCTAGACCTCAGTTCTTCTACCTAGGTTTCCAGAGACTTAAAAAGAATGGCCCTTTTAACAAGAGCTAAGATACAATTGCTCTACATCTCTGTCCAGGAGGCAAACATACAGACCTCGGCCTTCTACCGAGGTGTGTGGGCTGAGCCAATGCCCTACTTTGGGCCACTCTTTAAATGGAAAGAGGACTGCTCCCACCACAGGAAGAGTAAGACAGCCGAGGGAAGAAGAGGCGACAGGAGAGCTGACTGAGGTAAAACCATCCCTCCCAAACCTCTCTCTGAGCTCTTTCTACCACAGAAGCAAGAGTCCATGCTCATGGGCTTCCTAGACTAATGGACAGGTACACAGAGACATCGGGGGGGGGGGGGGGGTTGGGGTGGAGGGGGGAGAAAGGGGCAACTCTGAACTCCATGTGTCCTCTTGCTTGACACTTATCCATCATCTGTGTTTCTATTTGCTACGGCCCACCATGGTCCTGCTTCCACTTTACAAAATACAGGCACACAAGAGCCTGACACTACCTGTGCTAGATCACAGTGACATGGTACAAGAATTCAGAGCTACAGAGACAACAGGACAAGAAAGCACAAGCCACTCCTAAGGGACACTGCGCAGGCGAGAAATAGTAAAGGGGTGGCAGCCAATCCCACGATTGTCCATCTGCCCACAAAGTTCCGTGAGGAGAGCCAGCACTGGAAGTGCACGGATGCCCCTGAACTTTGAATCAAGGCGTAAAGTCAGACTTTTCTCACAGAAAGCCAAGCTAATTAGGCAAGCCAGGTTGCTGTTGAGAGTGGCTTGGCAATTATATGATGAACACTCCCATAAACCGAATGAGCAAAGGAGCCACTCAAAAGTTTGAACAGATGTATAAGACATATACATATATACATATCTACCAAAATCTTTATCCTTTGAAACTACTTGTAAAAGCTTAGGAAAAAACTAAAGATCAATAAAGTGGGAGGAAGAGTAACAAGATTTTCTTAACATCATAGGGAGTCCTGAGGAGCAAACCAGTGCCTGTGTTAGGTGTGTGCTCTACCTCTGAACTACAACTGGCTACCCCTAGATTCTCTTTTCTCATGTGCAGAAGTGTTTTACCTACCTGTGTGTGTGCATACCACATTCATACATGACTGGTGCACTCGAGGGCCAGAAGAGGGCGTCAGATTCCCCCAGAACTATAGTTTCAGAGAGTTGTAAGCTGCCATGCAGGTGCCAGAAACTAACCCTGGGTCCTCTGTAAGAGCACCACTACTTGACCACAGAGCCATTCTCTCCAGCCCCTCTAAGTTATTACAAGAAAACAAAAGAAAATGGGACAACTGTTGTAGATGTCTACCTTAAGACAGGGCTGGGATTTTGGTAAGGAGCAAAAGCAACAAGGTGGATTCTCCAGTCAATGGGCCCTCTGTCCTCCCAGCTCCAGCAAATGCCCCTGGTAGTGGGGACGCACCGTATTGTGAGAATGGCTGGCCAGTTGTGGGTAAGCCTGCTGCTCCTTGTTAGCCTCCTCCCTCCTCTGCTGAACAGCCTTGAGTTCTTGTGCTATCCCTTGCGCTTACTGAAAATTCCTATTAGCCTTCCTCCCCACACCAGGACTTCTTTCACATTGTACCTGCTCCAGGATGGCCTCACTTGCCTGGGCTCCTTTCATACTGATGCCCCCTGAAAGCAGCTGGTCTCAGCTAAAATGCTGAAGGACAATTAATCAGGTCGACCAGTTGTCTGGTGTCCAGTCATATCCCTACAGCTTTCAGTTGAGGTGGTTGTACCTGAAAACAGTTTCTTTTGTATTCGCAATCTAACAAACCCTCCAAAGTGTAGAACTTATGAGCAGAGAAGTTTCCCAGCATGCTGCCTGAGAAATCAGGAAACATCCTGTCTCTGAAGCCGCTGAGCTAAGAATCTTTATGTTACAAAGGAGCCCTAAAGAGCTACCCACACTCCCTTCTGTTCTCCAAGCCTGATGTAAACCGTTCCTTATTTTACTGCCTTCCCAGACTTGTACCTTCACAATAAGTCTCATCTTTCCCTGGCTTCAAATGCCTAACATTAAAGGGGTTTACACATCATGAGAATTCCCACGTCATCTTCAGGACACTAAGTGCTGACCTGTGTACATAAAACCCTTACCAAGCAAGATCTCCTTCAACCATGCAGTGTAGCCTCCTAAGGCCCACTTGGCAGATTTGATTTGCTCAAGATTATAATTATTGTATATCCAAATTCAGATTTATTCATTACTTTAAAATCCAGTTTTAGGGCCGATGATATATATGAGCAGTTGCCTCGTAAGCACAAAAACCTGAGTTTGACACCCCCAGGACCCATGCTAAAAAGCTAAGTGTGGCCGCATGCTCTTGTAATCTGAGCACTGGCGAGGGAGACAGTGGACCCCTGGGGCCTAGTCTAACTAGTGAGCTCCAAGGCAATGAGAGGCCATGTTTCAAAATAGAGTGGGTGGCCTTCCTGAGGAGCGGCACACAGAAAGGTTCTCTGACCTCTGCATGTACATGCACATGGGCGTAACTGCATGCATACGAAACTAAAAAGTTAAAACTCGGTTTTACTAGCTAGCAGGGTGTCTCAAAGTCTTGCATTTCCATGGACAAACAAGGAGACAGAGGGCTACGCTCTTATATCTTACCTGGTGAGAGAGAAACAGCAGATATAATAAAGTCAGTCCACTCTTCAATGTGCTGTAAAAAACCAAGGGCTCAAATTCTCTGAGGTCAGGAGGAGCAGCATAGGTAACAGGAAGAACAGGATCTCTGAACTCATGGCACTGATAAGTCCAAATCATGCCTCTGTTACCTTCACTTCCATTCTTCAAGACGTTGCAAGTCCTCAGCCCCAGGCTTGCCTCACTCCATTTTCTGGTCCCAGCTCAAACATCTCCAGAAAAGCCTCTTCCAGAACGACCAATCTCAGGTGTTCCCCTTCCATTTTACTCTTCGACCTGTCTGCTACCATGCTATTTTATACCGCCTGAAACACCTGATTCGCTGAGCCTTTGTGTTTCTGCACCTGAGAGTCTGGGATCACAGTATAGCATCCATAAATATCTGCAAACTCTATATGATCTAGTCAGTCAACACAGGGGGATTTGAATTGTTCTGTAAACATAACCCAAGGTTTATTCAAGTTATAATAGCTATTGGCTTGCTCAACTTACCCAACTGGTCCGATCTAAGTCCTGCCCATGTGTACTTTTGCCCCACTGAGGGATTATAGGACTCTGACAAATAGGACTTTTTCCACAGGAAGTTTCTCTGGTATTCACTCAGCCCCTATAACAAAAAGTACAATTTGAGTACAGTGTGATGATGAGTGGTTTAAAATCAGGCATCTGAAAGAAAAAAAAAATTCTCAACCTCTGAAGGCTGTTCCTGAAAGGCCCAAGAATGAGAATTAAACCCACATACACAAGCTCCTTAATAATAGCTAATATTTACCCAGCCCTGGGCTAAGTAGCCCCTTAATCCTCACAACCACCTAAGGCTGATGGAAGCAGGAATCTGACGCTCCAAGAGGCTGTGCTATAACTGGTTCTCTAATTCCAAAGTGTAGTAACAAACCTAAGTCCTCACCACCAGAGATTTACCCTAAATTCCCATCAAGTACATAATGTAATGGGTTACGCCTAGTTCCTTTTAATTTTTAATAAAAGGCAACTGGAGAAAGATGAGTCGTTCCCCCCTCCCCAACCCAGCTCACCCCCATCCGTGGACAAGCACTTTAGAATTAGGAGTCGGGGATTATGGGAATACCGTGGCCACCTGTTGCGTGGAAAGGTGCTAGACACAAGACAGCTATGTGCAAGTGTTAAACGCTAAAGCAAACTACAACTAGGCAGGTTACACACCCACCCACGCTCTCCTTTTACTGGGGCCCGTTTCCCAAGCATTTAAAGGCCCGCGCACTTTAAAGTTTTGCAGCAAAGGAGCTGAATGCATCCTCAGAGGAAACGTGTCCTACACCGACTGCAGCCTTTCGTCCCACTGTCAAGGGCCTCCTTCCGCCTCCCCTCCCGGGGACCCCAGACTGACTCCGTCAGGCCCCCATCGAACTCTCCCACACCCACCCCTCCGTGCTGGGCCACGGGCCGGCGCATCCTCCGCCTGGCACAGGCTCTGGCCCGGAGGCTCGGCACCGCACAGGCGCGTCACGCACCCACCCCACGGCGTCCTGGCCGCCCGCCGCCGAGCCCCGGGCCTCACCTTGAAGCGCACCGGCATGTCGCCCTGCCCTGCGGAACCAGCCCGGCCGACAGTTAACGGGACTAAAAGCCCCGAGGGGGCGGGGCGACAACACTGGTTCCCTAGCAAGATACTGGACCGGGCGTCCCCGACGACGCACCGGCGCACTCCGCGCCGCCCCGCCTCTCTGCCTTTCTCCGCCCATTTTGAGTCCTGAAAACCAATGGTAGCCCTCACCGTCATTACGATTAGACCAACCAGCACTCGGAAGGGCACCGCCCCGCTCCCTAATGGCGGGCAGAGAGCTAGCCAATGAGGACACGGGAGCTGCGTTGGGCGGGGCCCGCGGGAGCTTTGTCCAGGAGGCTGCGGGCAGATTACCAGCACTGCACGCACCGCCGCCTGTTTGTGTTGCTACCTCCCTGGTTCCAGGTCCCTGACATCACAGAACGTGAAAGTGTGCCTGGCATTCCAGAATGCACGACGGAACCCAAAGTCTCTTTGTCCATAAAGAAAACTGTCTAGAGTACCCGGCTGAAAAGCAGTTGCTACCAACAGAAGCGTTACAGCTAGCCTTGGGTCAAAAAGGATAGGTCTAAAAATACATGCGATGTCGGCTGATCCAAATAAAATGTATTAAGACCGCAAAGACAACTGTTACCTTTTGATGATCTTCCTTCACTCTGATCCCCTCCAGGGGAAAACAAAAACAAAAAAACACTCATCCTGGGGCTTAGAGAAACACGGTTTTGCAAATACCAGTCCTTCGGCTTTCTTTCTCCTCTCATCCTCTTTAAAAATAAAATTTCCTCTGTAAACCAGGCTGGCCTCGAACTCAAAAATATCTATCTGGCTCTGTCTCCATAATACTGGGATTAAAGGCATGCACCATCAAACCCAACAAAGGGGGGGGGGGGGCACGCAGAGCCAGGCAGATCTCTGCCTGGTCTACAGAGTGAGTTCCAGGATAGAGCTACACAGAAAAACCTGGTCTTGAAAAATAAATAAATAAAAATAAAACTCTGTCTGATTTGTATAGGTTATTGCCCAGCACGAATATTTCTTAACACTGCTAATTCTAAAAGTCCAGAAAGAAACTGGCCAGACAGGCTTGAGAAGGGTGTACATATATTTAGTCAATAATAATATACGGTGTCCTGGGCTCACTTTCCAAGTAAGAAGCATGAATGGAAAGTTTGAAGCAGAGTCATCCCTGAGGGTAGAGATGATTAGAAAAGGCTCAGGGGAAATTTTCAGACTTGGCCTTGAAAACTACAACTGTAAGAAGAAAATAAGATGATCAAGGTAGACAGAGAGAAGGCTGCCGGGGTTCTCCCAGGAGTAACTAATGTACCTGTTACCTTTGTCATGTGCTAGGATGTTCCCATCACCCCTTCACGGCTCCTTTAAGCACTTCCTGCAGCCTTGTCTTCCCAGTTCCTAATTGACGTCTCTGATCTTCTTCATTAACTTAAAAATTCATTTGAAGAAGCCACCTGATATCTAAAACAGAGAGAATATTAAATAAGTGTCTGTGCTGTCATGCATCCAGGAGGCCCTTCGTTAATGTTAATCGGTGAGGACAGAACCGCAGCTCCGTGAATTAAGAATGACACAGGCAAGATCCAGTGGAACATGAAACAAAAGCCCCCTGCAGGAAGCCAGCCTGGACCTTAGGGGACAGGAAAGACCCAGTTCTGATTGTACACAAGGCTTTGTCACCACACAATGTTTAGGGGAAGTAAGCATGAAGAGCCTATCCCACCTGCTAATCGAGGACAAGGATAGTTGTGATAAAGCTCTGCTAGGCAGGGAAGCAATGACAAGAAAAGCAAATGGCAGTTGGGAAAGATGACTTGGTGACAGTCAGGTTTGCTAGAGATGAGTTAGAAGGACTCAAGGGAGAAATGTTTAGTTTGTCACTGTTATGCAAAGTTCAACCCCTGGGGAAATGAATCAAAGATGTGGAATTTAAAAATAAGGTATGAACACTGAATGAATTGTGTAGTCTGTGTGTTACCAACTTTCGCCTTCTCTGCTACTATTAAAAAAAAAAACAAAAGACAAACAAACAAACAAAAAAAAAAAACCACAAGGATGGGGTGACTTTCAAAATCCCACACACGTTTTTTTCAGGAGTCAATAGGAACTGCCTCACTGGTATTTACAGCTATATACAGCACGCCCAGCAGCACGCCTGCCATATAGGTGCATAGCCATACACCTATAGATGTACTATTACTGTTGGCTACAACCACAGTAGCTGGGAAGTACTGAGTCTCTCTAGACAAAGGTACTCTACAGCCTGGGAATTTGTGACAGACTGACCCCTTTCCCTCTCTTTCTCTCTACTAAGGAAATGGTGAAGCGTCTTAGAGAGCTGTTTTGTTTGGGTTTGGTTTGGTCTTTCTTATCTCCAAAGGCCTCAGAGTGAAGTCCTTTGAAAACTGAACCAGAAAGTGATTCCTCCTAAGATGGATTTCATATTGTACTTCTCTCTCCCTGTAGGAGCTTCCCACAGCGGGACAGGGAAGTTTACCATACCTGTCTCCCGATTCTCTATGCAAGATTGTCCGTTTCCCTGACAAGTAGAATTCCTATAACCCCAAACGAGACCAATTTGACAATCCTTTTGACACATCAATCCTTCTTCTACAAATTTATCTTATAGACAGACTCATACATGTATGGGTATATAAATGTTCATTTAAGATTGTTTGATGCTGACTTGATGGTGTGAGCACAGGAGAGCTGGCCCAGTGATATGGGCTGACTAACTCAGTTAGCATCCAGACTCAGATCCAGGTTGTTGAGCTGGCCACATCCACCCTCTGAGATGCTAGAGTGCTTGAAGGGGCAGGTCCTGCAGAACCAATACTATAGGATCTCCATGACTCAGGACAACAGCAGGATATCCGACAGGAGTCCCATTGAGGGTCCAGTATTGATGGTGTAGCAAAGCCAGAGGCCTCAAGTCAAACCAACGACTCACAGTAACAAACATTTGCAAGGAAGGAAGTATGGACAAAAAAGATGATAGATAGATAGATAGATAGATAGATAGATAGATAGATAGATAGATAGATAGATATAGAGATAGAGATAGATATTGACACACCCAGCTTCCGAGGAGAGAGTGTTTTGTTTGAGGCAGTTTTGTTTTTGTTTTGTTTTTTTATTTTTTATTTTAGGGGAGGTTACAAGGGTGGAGGGCAGATACAGAAGGACCAGGAGATAGGTGAGATTGGGTCACATGATACGAAATATACAAAGAATCAATAAAAATTAGGGAAAATAAAAGATTGTTTGCTGCATCATTGCCGATCACAAAACGTGAGTTAAAAACCACCTAGGAAGTTCACCTCTGTGCACATCTCTGTGTTTCCAGAGAAAGGAAGGAAAAAGACTCAACCTGCCACATGGGCATCAGCAGCCAATGTCTGGGGTTCCAGGGAACAGCGAAGGAAGGCAGGGTAGGGAAAAAAAAAAAAAAGCACAGACATCAGCGTCCGTCTCTCTGTGCCTCCTGCGCATGCCCACGTGACCAGCTGCCTCGTGTTCCCACCGCCGTGTCTTCCTGCCATGACAGACTACATCCCTTATTAAAAACTGTGCACCAGAAATAAATCCTTCCTCCTTTGAGCTGCTTCTGCCGACAGCCAAGAGGCACAGACAATAGAACACCGTCTGCCTAAAGCAATGAGAAAAGTGATTCATACAGTACGAGACAATCTAACTGTCCACCAATGGGGACAAGCTGAATACATGTGGTTTATCTGAAGCCCAGGGAATGGACAGGCTTCTCAGCAGAGAGACAAGTGTCAGGTGCTCTGACACTCAGGGTCTCTGCCACAACAACCCTGAGTGTGTTGGGTCTTCTGGTATGGAATACTGTATTTGCAAGAGTCCTGCCAGGAAAACAGCAATGCCTAAGCCGAAATCGCAAAGACAAATTCATGGGCTTTCTTTTCTTGGTTACTGGAGAACTTTCAATGCAAAAAGGAGTGAGAGGGGGATTAGTCACTTAGCAGGAAGCAGCTCACACCCTGGAAGCATGTCTTAGGGCTGTCCATAAAGGGTTCCTACAGGGAAGACGTTTACAGGAGAAGCCTATGAAACAGGCCTCTGAGAAAGCATCACTGACTAGTGGTGCCATCGCCCTGAGGGAACAGCATGAGGCTACCAAGGAAAGGCCAAGGAAGGCAAAAAGAAAGCAGACGCCTACAATGCATTGCCATCAGGAGCTATGAGGTTACTGTTTGGGTACCAATGAGAGGGACAGCAGCTCCATTCAGAGCATTCCACCCTCTCTCTGGGGTTCTTTCTTAGCAAACCTATGAGGGTGCTGGCCTTACGGTTTGCAGAGTCTAAACTGAGATGGCAGAAACCAGTGGGTAACTTGCCCACACCCATAAAATCCTTAAAGAAAAAGCAGCCGGGCAGTGGTGACTCACATTTTTAATCCCAGCACTCAGGAGGCAGAGGCAGGTCTCTATGAGTTAGACCCCAGTCTGGTTTACAGCAAGTTCCAGGATGACACAGAGTTTCGAAAAAACAAAGAGGTGTGGGGTGGGGGGGGGGGGGGGAGTGTCTCCAGGAGTTATTGTGCAAGAATCTCAGAGATCAGAGATAAAAGCGAGAAGCGGAGTGTGAATACGATCTGCCAACTGTTGAAATAAAGGACAAATACAGGAAAAGATGTGTCGTATGATATGATAGGATGACATTCACAGGGTGAACCGAACCCTATTAGCTGCAGCTAGAGAGAGGTGTTTTACTCAGCCCACTTATAAGGGTATGCAAATTATTTTTAATGGAGGGAGCACACGTGTGCCATGGTGTATAGGTGGAGGTCAGAGGACAGCTTTTTGGAGTCAGTATTAATAGTTATCTTTAGGGTTGTTTTCCCTATATAAATTGACTCCTTCCATGGGTCCCTCCTGGGGCCATTCTAATTTACATACACTACAATAATACTGCCGGTTTTCTTCGACACTAAAACAGTAACAAAAATCCTTTAAGGCAACTTTTATTTGCTCTTGAAAGAGATGTGCTTGTATATCATCCAATTAAATATAGGAGCTCGTCGCCTTTCACATGCATCTTTTGTCTCTCTTCTGGTAGTAACAGAAACGTTGGAGAACCTGTATTTGCTTCTAAATCTAATTGCTTTTATTTAACAACACGGGTAAAGAACCAGACGACAAGGGGGGGGGTGTTACAGAGAAGAATAAGACGCGGCCCTGCAGTCAAAGCCGATTGCAATCTCACGTGGGGAGGGACACACAGACAAAGAAAGCAGGAAATAAGCCAACGAGGACAGGGCAGGGGCTGCGGGTGAGCACCTGGATATGCTAACGATGCTTTTAAATCTTCTGCCTGGAAAGTTCTGCGGAGGCAACTAAAGACTAGGCGGGACAAAGAAGCTGCTTTCAAACGCCACCCTCAGAAACACCTGATCTAGGGTCTTTCACTTTTTCTTTGTTCTGCCCCGGAGTAGCGCACCGGCTGCTACTTTGGATCCTTCCTTAGGAAGAGGTAACTAACATTTGCTCCACCAAATGCAAACCACTGTGTCCGTTTATCAATCTCTCCCGTCCCCTTTCCTTGCTACTTTGGAAATCACGGTGAAGCTGGTCTAGAAGCCCAGTGCTTCTCTGAAGTGACTTCTAAAGTGACTGAAACTCTAGGTGTTCCTGCTCCCAGTTCTTCTGCCCTGCAACTTCCTGGGATTATCCTTAGTAAAACTTAAGCTCTACCGCTTCCAAAAAGAAATGGCTCCGACTCGGGGGCCTTCCGATATTTTTCTGTAGGCACCAACCTTCAGTTTCCTTACATCAGTGAGTTTCTGACTGTATAACTGGGAAAGAAACTGAACTAGCAAACCGGGGTTCTCCCTCTGATACTTCACATTAATGTCAGTCAGAACTGAATAAGCAGATATCTGTGGTTGATAAGGACTTGATAAGGAGTCAAGTTGAATTTGCCCTCTGGGTTTTAAACTGTAGGAATAGTTTATTGTCCAGGGGTGTGTGTGTGTGTGTGTGTGTGTGTGTGTGTGTGTGTGTGTGTGTGGCTTTTGTACCAAATGCAGCTGATTTGGGGAAACTTTGGAAGAGCTCCAGGTTCTCTTGACAAGGACTCTTCCCTTCGGGTGAGGCTGAGGGACTCCTCACCATACAAAGCCATGGCTGAGAGAAGTAATTCTTAGTGAAGCAGAAAACACCATGAGCCTTACATCCCAAAATAAAAATATGTCTCCACTGGTAGACACAGGGAACAAAACTGTGGGCACAGATTCCTTCATTTTAACACCTACACTGCTGATGATTTTGCTAAGAATCAGCTTCCTTTTTCTCCCCCGATTACCCATTGTCTTAAATCACCATCCCTTTACAGAGCACCCACAGGATCCTAAATTTTTCTCTGGAATTGCTAGCTGTAGATTTGGAAGCATTTTCTTGCCACATAAAACCAGATGTCATTTTGAAAGACCCACCCCATGAGTCTTAACTCAGAGTTGCAACAGGCTTGAACGAGCCCAGGCACGCCCAGATACCTAGGGCCGAGTCACCGTGAAAACTAACAGACCATAAAAGGAAAGGAATGCAGAACAGACCAGGAGTACCACTCACAGGCCACCTGGCAGGAAGAGATAAGCCCCCAGCCCCCGACATCCAGGACGCCCCAAACCTGCCAATGTGTGTAGCTATACCTTATTACCTCATCATGTGAAATAGCCAATCATATGTGAACATGTCTATGTGCCTCGTTTGAATCCACCAATCCCCCTAACTATGCATCTGCTTCTGTACGCCCGCTTCTGCTTCCCCAATCCCTATAAAAGCCCCATGCTGGAGCTGCTGGGTGCGCAAGTCCTCCGAAGAGACTGTGTGCCCGCAGGTACCTGTGTTTCCCAATAAACCCTCTTGCTGATTGCATCCGAGTGGACTCGGCTCGGTCATTGGGCGCTTGGGACTCCTCCTGAGGGAAAGGTCCTCTCTGGGGGTCTTTCAATTTCATATATAGAAAATGGCATCTGTGTATATAATATATATCATATATATGCCTTATATATGATATATAAAGTTTTATTAATCATTTGAGAATTTCATACGATGTATTTTGGTCATATCCATCACCTGCCTCTTGCTCCTCTGCTAAACTCCTCCCAGATCCACTCCCAGCCCCCCACCTCCTCTTTTATTTAAATAAATCCATGAATCCAGTTGTTTTCCTGTATACTCTGGGTGTAGGGCCCAGGTGCCACATTTCTTTCATTAATTTGTTTGTAAACTTGTATTTATATGTATTCAAGTTTTGCTAACTTGTTTGTCTGTGCACGGTGCACATGCACACTGAGGAAGTCAGAAGAGGGCGTTGGATCCTCTAGAAGTGGAGTTCCAGAAGTCCTTAGTTAGCATGGAGTTGATAGGAGCCAAATCTAGGTCCTCTATGAGAAATGAATACTCTTGACCACTGAGCCATCATTCCAACCCCCAGATGCTATCTCTTAAGGCATTATTAGAGGGTCTAATCCAAAACTCCGGAAGAACCGTGTAAATGCCTGCCCTTAGGCCAACATAAACTTTGAACTATTTCTTTGCCATATAGTTAATGTATGTGCACTTCAGAACTGTGAGTCAAGGCCAGGTTTTCTATCCTCTTCTGAGATCACCCCTCTTCCTGTTAGCGATGCTCGAGCAAGTGTCAATCAGTGGTTGAGGTTTTTGGTTTGTTTGTTTGTTTTTCAGAATATAAAATCAGTTTCTTCTGCCTTTTTTTTTTTTTAATCATTGTTGATGATCCTAACAGATTTGCTTTGCTGGAGCGCTGAGTTCAGAACAATCTCAGTACTGAATTGTTATCCCGCCCTCCACTCTCTCAGTATGAGCCAATGATGTGTGACAGTATAGAGAGTGAACACCCAGTCATAGAACAGTGCACCTAAAAATTCTAAGAAATTGACTTAGTATCATTGAGCACCGGCCAAGGAATAAGTTTTAGAAGCTCCCATTCATCTTAGCTAATGGTAGGTGTGGCAAACAGTGAACCTGACTAAGTCCAAACCCATTACAACCTCGGGATGTGGGAAACTAATTATCCCTCTGACCTCTTGACCTTAGACGGCTGTGCTGCAGACATGCAGGTATAACTCCCATTCTGCACATCAGAGGCGCTCGAACAGACTGTGTAATACAGAAGAGCAGAACTCAGGCATCTGTTGTCAGTCACACCAGCAGTGGAGTGGGCGGCTTCCTGTGGAGTGGGCATAACGGACTCTTCATAACAGACTCACTAGGGCTTGTAGCAACAGCTTATCAATTAGCTTTCTGCTTCTACAACTTCCCAATTGTAGCTCTTGTCACAAGTGTTCGGTGATATGATCCTAGGGCCTAATTCCTTCTATTCTAAACATTCATGAATTTGTGGTCAGCTGACAGGGCGGTTGGGACTGTCTAGCTGGCCTCAGGAAGGTTTACTCTCATGTGCTACCTGGGCCCTCATCATAGCAAGACCTCACTCTGAGTTCCCTGCGCAAGTCTTCTTTGGTGAGAATGTTGGCCCCAAGCCACTTCCAGGTTTGAAAACCTACCAATCCCTGAACTCAAAATCCCATCAACCCCTGGGCTTGCCTTGAAATCCCACCAGTCCCCACCCCAGAAATCCCAAGAAGTCCTATACTATTCAGCTCCCTGCTGCCTCTCCAGAGGCAGCCACCCACCTTTCTCCACAGAGCTATAACCTTGCAAAAGCTAGAATAAATTATTTCCTCTTCAAATTATTCTAGAGGATATAACGCCAGGCCAGATGTATGCACTTCTCTCCGTTCCCTCTTGAAACTCCACAAGATGACGATCCGGTTAACAAATCGCTGAGAATGTTAGAGGAGACACTGACAAAATAGAGATGCAAAAGTGACACTATTAAGAGGTGTGGCCTTATTGCAGGAGGTGTGACCTTGTTAGAGGAAGTGTGCCACTGTGGGGGCAGGGTTTTGAGGATTTGAACATATATATATATATATATATATATATATATATATATATATGTTCAAATCTAGCCAGTGTGACAACACAATCCCTTTCTGCTGCCTGTAGATCAAGATGTAGAACCCTGGGCTCCTCCAGCACCAAGTCGGCCTGCATTCTGCCATGCTTCCCACCATGATGAAAATGGAACGACCCTCTGAAAGAAACTGTATGCCAGCCCCAATTAAATGCTTTCCTCTATGAGAGTTGACTTAGTCATGGTATCTCTTCACAGCAACGAAACCCTAACTGAATGCTGAATGCTAGCCCTCTATATATACCCTTGAGATCAACACTGTACAAGAGAGGGCAAAGGAGGAGAAGGTGGTACACAAAGGCAAGCTACAAATCAGGTTAGTGCCAGCCTCATCCAACCAGAAGAAAAGTTCTGAAATAAGGTGGCTTTTTAGAATTGCCCTTCCTCGATGCCTCAGAAAGGCCATGGCCTTGGGCCAAGTGTGTCTCTTCTCTGAGGTGCTCATCCTTCACAGGGCTCACAGCCGAGAAAACTCGCACACCACATCACTGTCTTGGGGTTTCCACTGCTTTGAAGAGACACCATGACCAAGGCAACTCTTATAAAGAAAACATTTATTTGGGGCTGGCTTACAGTTTCAGCATGGCAGCATCCATGCAGACATGTTGGTGCTAAAGAGGTAGCTAAGAGTTTTACCTCTTGGTCCTCAGGCAGACGAAGGAGACTGGAATTTGCCACTAGGTGTAGCTTGAGCATAGGAGACCTCAAAGCCCACCACCCCCATTGTAACACACTTCTTCCCACAAGGCCACACCTACTCCAAGGCCACACCTCCTAATAAGGCTACTCCTTATGGGCCAAGCATTCAAACACAGGAGTCTGTGGGAGCCAGACCTATTCAAACCACCATTCCCTCCTTGCAGTGGGACGTGGACAGAATGTTACCAACAGAACATCCGGGTGGAACGGTCAAGTGTTCTGAAGAAGCAGCACATCATAAACTGTGAAGTGAAGTCATAAACTGGTGGTTTTCAACCTTCCTAACGTGGTGACTCTTTAAAACAGCTCCTCATGCTGTGGTGAGCCCCAACCATAAAATTATTGCCTATTGTTACTCCATAACTGTCATTGTGCTGCTGTGATGAATCATAATGTACATATATGGTATGCAAGATAGCATGCCATCCCTGGGAAAGGGTTGTTTGACCCCCAAAGAAGTATTAACCCACAGGTTGAGAACCACTGCTATAGACCAAATAAAAACCTGTGCTTCTGTTGGGAGTTAATCCCAATGCACCAGTTAGAGTCCTAAGCCCAACATACGCAGGGGTAAAGAACAGTCTTGTCAGCACTGGTCGCTTTTGCCTCTCTACAGAGACTTCAGTCAGGCACCACGTCCTCCTGACTTAGCAGAGGACTGATTCCCAGCACCACTGGGATCTAAGAAGGAGTCGATGTCCTCTAAGCCTCCGTAGCTCTAGTTTAAAGCTCCCCGAGATGAAGCACTAGCTCTGAATTCCACTCCTTCCCTTCCCTAGGTTTACCCTATGTCTCTTCTCTGCCCCTGCATCTGGGACACTTGGTCCACGCATAGCCTGATACTGCCAGAGAATCCAGAGGTGCTGGTGTCATTCAAGCTAAGAACAGCGGATCCAAGAAACAGCGGGACATCCTGCTTAAGATCTCCATGGGCAAAAGAAGGGTAGGAACTGGGCATTAAAAACAAAAGAACCGTGATTCTAGAAGTCCAAAAGGGATTGGTTCAGAAGAGCCACTTCCGGCTTGTCGTTCACCCACAGGGATGAACGAAAACATGGTTTAAAGGAGAATTGCTGATATTGGCGAACCAAGAAAAACAGCGTGGGTTCCTTAAAATTAATCCCACTGGCAGTAATTTATAAACCAGCGAGTGCCACTTTTACCTGATGAGCACACAGATCAATAACAAACATGTATACCAAGTGTTTAGCCAGTCCACTGATCAGAGAGCTAAACTCTACAACTGTGTGAGCAACCCGTGAGCGAGTGTGAATAGAAGTGTGATGTCAGATGTGAATCAGTCTTAATATTATTTATTTTAGGTATGAATACATGGTAGCTGTCTTCGGACACACCAGAAGAGGGTGTCGGATCCCATTACAGATGGTTGTGGGCCACCATGTGGTTGCTGGGAATTGAACTCAGGACCTCTGGAAGAGCAGTCAGTGAGCCTTTTCTCCAGCCTCCATGTAAATTATTCTTAATATTAGCACACACTCACCCTTGAGAAATTCCCTTTTGCCCCGCCCCTCATCTACACTCTTGCTAGGAAATGAAACTCCTCAAGTCGAACCTCACTAGTCTGTTAGCACCGAATTTATTCTGAAAAACAACTTTTAGGCTTATTACCATGGTGAAATAGCCACTCCACATCCTGAGACGTCAGTGCTGTATCAGAACTGGGGACAGAGGAAGTGGGGCTTCATACTTCAAATACAAGCTTGCATTGGTGTGTAGGGATGCTTTAGGAATGAAAGTCTAGAAGGTGACAAGGGACAAGAGAAAAAGCCACTGAAGTCTTGTGCCTGAAGCCTGGACTGTATGCACCGAGAAGGCAGCTCATGGGTGGAGTCTGGGAACCCTCCTTCACCATCCAGTGAGAGAAGAGGAAGGACTGTGAGCTCCCAGGTCCATGGAAACCCTTATCGATGAACCTCAGCAATGGACATCCCAAGAACGGCATCTTCCTTTATTCCGTCTTCCAAGTCTTGCACAAGTTACAGACTCAAAGTTTTAATAACAAACACAAAGCCAGGATCAAGTGGAAAGGGGATTCTGGGAAAAAGTAGTTCCAGCCCCAGACTACAGGGACACTGGAAGCAATGAGCCAGTCAGCACAGAGACTACTATATAAAGGGTAGGCATTCCTAGTATTATATGAGAAAAATCTCATATATTAAATAAATTGCCCAAGATATTGCAAAGCCAAACATGAAATCCAAACCTGTTTGATGCCCGGGGTCATACTTTGAACAACTCTTCAAAATCGATATAAATGCTCACTGGCTGTCATAATAGTTCTTTTAACACAATGTTGATATCTCTGTGAGCTTCTGAAGCATACACTTCTATTCCTCTAGAACATTTTAAGGGCTACAGTTCTGCAGACAAAATGATATTCATTAGGGACATAGGCCTCCTTTGGGATCTACACCCAACTAGGACATCTCTACTTCCCTTCACAGCAAGGGAATTATCAGACAACTACGGGAATCCGTTATCATATCTTCCTCTGGATAGAGAAAAATAATATCTACAGTTTCATTTCACTAGGTTTGCCAGGGCTGTGCCCTACAGCCCACTCCTTCAACCTCATTTGAAGAAACGAAAGTATATTTTTCTTTTTTTTTTTTTCTTTTTTTTTGGTTCTTTTTTTCGGAGCTGGGGACCGAACCCAGGGCCTTGCGCTTCCTAGGTAAGCGCTCTACCACTGAGCTAAATCCCCAGCCCCGAAAGTATATTTTTCATTACCAAAGTTGAGTGTGAAGTACACCAAGGAATCCTTAGCATTGTTTAATCTGTCGGCTCTGGACTTCTGAAACAGAGTAGCAATCCAGTTCTGCAGTGTCGAAAGACTGCGGCTCACCTAACAGGCTTACTGGCCAAAAGCACAGAGGTGGTGCATTAGGAACAGATACTCTTAAGCCCACAAAACAGCAAAAGCTGTTTTTCTACATGCCAAATCAGACAGTGGGAGAGAACCTGGAGTCATCTGAGTCTGGTTTTGCCAGCTTAGGAACTCTGACCCAGAGTATATTGCCAAAGTCTAGGGACGAGAGCAGGGTAGAGTCCTGAGGTATGATCCCACCAACACCAACGTTGCTGCAGTCAGCGGTGCCCAGTGGGCAGACTTCCGAGGTATCACACCAGAGAAAAGGCCAGCAATTGTGTGGCTGACACCTGAAAGGAAATCATCAGGTTTCAAGCAGACGGCGGAGGAAGCCACAAAAGGCCTCTTTCCCACTCTGAGTCTGGCTCTGGAAACGGAAGAGGCTGGTTTAACTCAGCTCCTTAAACTGTGTGTGGGAGGACGAGGCACCTAGTAGCATGGAAGCATCTAGAACCCAGCTACTTAAATAACGGACCCAGGACAAAAATGTGGAAATCAAGGGAAAAAATGATAACAATAAGAGATTAGTGAACAAGCAATGATTTTTTTTTTTTTTTGGTTCTTTTTTTTTTTTTTTTTTTTTTTTCAGAGCTGGGGACCGAACCCAGGGCCTTGCGCTTCCTAGGCAAGCGCTCTAACCACTGAGCTAAATCCCCAACCCGATTTTTTTTTTTAAAGTAACTCACAATCAAAGCATCTGACCGACCGCAAGGTGTTTGTTTACTGCAGAGCTGGCTCAGCTGCACCCCAGGACTTCACTGTGGCCTCCGTGCTGAACGCACAGCCTGTGCATTTTGCATTTACAAGCTGCCATACTGTGTGTGTTGGTGCCTAGAAAACCTTAGCTCTGGTCAAGGCTATTCTGTGTAGTGAACTGCAGGTCTTTCACTGTACCGCAACCTTTTCTGCTCTTGTAGGAACATAACGATTTGCTTACAGAAAGACTTACTTGTTACCCTGCTTACATTCCTCAGCAGATAATTATCCAATTAGTGTCTTTGGATTGAATTGTGTCAGAGCGTCTAACTTTAAAATGTTCTGTTAAAATTTACTGACTTGATTTTTTTTTATTTTGAGTAAATTTTGACTTGTGATTAGAACATAATTTCCAACAATTTTGGAGTGACCCTAAATACACTGCCATTTTGAACTACTTATTTATGCAAAGTGACATTCTCTGCACTGGGGATTACAGAATTAACATGTCAGTCAACTCTGAAAACACCAGAGATGCTCTGTGCCCCCAAAGGATCAAGTATTGAGCTAAGATTTTTATGTATAAAAAATAAATTAATAAAACAGCACATCTATCTTATTAGTATGCAAATTTGCTTTTCTTTTCAATGAACAGGAAGATTTGTGCATGCCAGAGGACTGTTTAAAAGCAAGTTTCATTATGACTTGTTATCAGTAGATGTTTGATTGGTATCTTTGTCTTACATACCTGTATACCCAGGGTTATGTAAAACTTTCTCAGTCAAAAAGAAGTCATGAGTGGAAAAGTTTAAGAAGCCTTGATGTTAAAAGCAAACAAAGAAGAAAGAAAGAAAGAAAGAAAGAAAGAAAGGAAGGAAGGAAGAAAGAAAGAAAGAGAAAGGAAGGAAGAAAGGAAGAAAAGGAAAAACAAACAACCACCACCAACAACAAAAATATGGGAAAGCCAGGGTATAGAGAAGCCAGGCGTGCCATGTGCAGTCTCTCAGCTTCAGGAACCAGAACCCTGGGCAAGCATAACTATCAGGATTGAGGCTGGGAAAGGAAAGCAGGGATGAGATTTAACAGGGAGAGATGGGAAAGGGCAGAGCATCCTGCATCCACTTTACCCTACTCAGTGTAGCTTGTAAAATGACTGTATCAATGGAAGACAGAACACAAAAGCACTCTTAGAAACCAAACACATTAGTAGAACTTAACATTAGTGGGTAACAGTTTTTAAAATAGCCAGGTGCACTGACATATGCATGCAGTCCCGACTTCCTGGGAAACTGAGGCAGGAGGATTGTTTGAGCCCAGAACTTTGGGACAGCCCAGGGAAACATAGCAAGAATTCAATCTTAAAAAAAAAAAAGTGTGGGGCTGGAGAGATGGCTCGGCGGTTAAGAGTGCTGGATTGTTCTCCCAGAGGTCCTGAGTTCAAATCCCAGCAACCACATGGTGGCTCACAGCCATCTGTAATAGGATCGGATGCCCTCTTCTGGTGTGTCTGAAGACAGCAACGGTGTACTCATATATATAAAATAAATTTTTAAAAAGTGTGGGCTTACTAAATGTCGCAGGCGCTTATGAGGGTCTAGACTCTGATACAATGATAGGAGTTTGGGAAGAGAACAGGACAAGGAGGAAATGACCAAAGAAACAAATACAAGCAAATCAGCCTAGAGTAAAAAAACATGAGTTTCCAAGTTTAAAGTGTCTACTGGATGCACGCATTAATTTATTCCTTCAGTCTCTGAAATCCTCTACGATGTGCAGAGTCCTGCTGTGGAACTACAACAGATAAAACGAAGTCTCTCCTATAGAGCTTGGATTGTACTGGGACTAGACAGGTCACAACGACAACCAAATAGCAGGAAGTGTCACTTGGTTCTACTACAGTAGCTTTCAGCCTTCCTAACCCTGCAACCCTTTAATACAGTTCCTCATATCATGGTGACCCCAACCATAAAGTTATTTTCATTACTACTCCATAACTGTAATTTTACTATTGTCATGAATCATAATATAAATGTTTTCTGATGGTCTCACATAACCCCTCTGAAATGATTGTACCGCCCATCCCAGTTTGGACCCACCCAATGTTCTACTACATTTAAATACCGAAGTGAAGTAAATGAGGACAGTGAGGTGAGTGGCAAGGATTGTGTTTTAAATGAGGCAGTCACAAAAAGCCTCTTTAATAACATGATATTTGAGCAGAGATAAGTAAGGGATGCTAATAAGCTGCTAATTTAAAAACAGAGACTTTGTCCATTGACTTTGCTAATATGTAGCAACTGCCTAGGAACAGTTCCGCTGCATAGTAAGTACGCAGCAAACACTTACTGGAGGAGTGACTCAAGATGTAGAGCAGCATGTGAGGGGGGTCTTGAGATAAGATCATTCTGGGTTTGTTCAGGAAGGAGAACACATGCTGGAGACAAAGCTCGATAGGTGGAGTGCTTGCCTAGCATGCAGGAAGCCCTGGGTTCAATCCCAACACCAGCAGAAATCAGGCGCAGTGTTGGTACTCGCCTGAATCCCAGCATTTGGGAGGCAGGAGAAGCAGAAAGAGTTCAGTCACCCTCAGCTACATAGCAAGTTCACGGAGCCATGCTGGACTCAGCACTAAGGTCGGTCTTATTTAGGAGATGGGAGAGGTGGTGTAAGAACCTGCATTTAGCCATCCAGTTGTTTTCTTCTTCATTTTGATGACTAGACAGTCACTTCCCTCAGCCGTCTGGAGGAAGCCTTCTCTCCTCAGCGCTGAAGTCCTTCTCCATCCGCTTAACAATCCAAACCAAACCGTTTGCCTTTTGTCTCCCAACCTTTGACTTCTCACAGCATCTCTCCTGTCTGTGCCTTCTTCCTTCAAAAAGCTTCCCCATTCCAAAGCTACGTGGGCTGCAAGTCGCTGTACATAACCTTCGGTGTCATTTCCGGCCAGAGTTTGATGCGCAAAGCCTAATTTCGCATACAGTCCGGAAAGGGGTGGCTTGAGTTTCAACCCGTCTATTTGTGTAAATTGTGTTGAACTTCTTATTCTTTGCAAAATAGAGGTGATCGTCGTACCTGTTGCCAGCGGGTTCTAAGAGGAGGAAATGAGCTCATGATAAACTGTCTGGGACACAGTAAATAAGAGCTTGCCATTGTTACAGAAGACCGGACACTGTCACAATCTCAATTTCTACAAACACAAGGTCTCATTTGCGTCTTCACACCTTGGTCAGAGCTCAGCCCAAGTCCCACTGTTTCTAATTCCGAACCCACAGCACTGAACATACGCGGTAACCTTTGACCTGGCCTCTTCAGGTCCATTATCCAATCAGAGCCCTTGCTCCATCCCACTGGTCCCCACCCACCTTTTCTTCGTTTTGCACCTTGCTGTGTCTCAGTGGGTCTCCTAGGATAGCCAGAAGAACAAGGTGTAGGTGAATTAAGAGAGTGAGGCAGGCAGACAGGCCGGCTCCATAGGCTCAGATCTCCACTCCCAATACGGGAAACCCTTTAGTCCTGGTAACTGTCCTTTCATTCTCCCCAAAATCTTCACTAGTGCCGTTTCACTGCATCAAGTGGGGAACCCTCCAGGCAAGACCTGTGTTCTCAGTTCCAGACCAAGGCTGTGGCAGGAATAACTCAAATTCTGGACTCTCCTGGGCAAATCCAAGGCCAGCCTCGTCAACCTAACTTGATTGACACCGCCTCAGAATAAGAAGTAAAATATTTCTAAAGGCTTTGGGATATAGCTCAGTGTTATTGTGCTTGCTAAGTGTTTTTGCGACCCTGTGTTTTATCCCCAGTAATAACAGTAGTAGTAGTAGTAGTAGTAGTAGTAGTAGTAGTAGTAGTAGTAGTAGAGTAATAGCAGCAGTAGTAGTAGTGGTGGTAGTGGTAGTGTAGTAGCAGTAGTAGTAGCAGTAGTAGTGTAGTAGTAGTAGTAGTAGTAGTAGTAGTAGTGTAATAGCAGTAGTAGTAGTAGTATAGTAGTGTAGTAGCAGTAGTAGTAGTGTGGTAGTAGTAGTGTAATAGCAGTAGTAGTAGTATAGTAGTATAGTAGCAGTAGTAGTAGTGTGGTAGTAGTAGTGTAATAGCAGCAGCAGCAGCAGCAGCAGTAGTAGTAGTAGTAGTAGTAGTAGTAATAGTAGTGTAGTAGCAGTAGTAGCAGTAGCAGTAGTAGTGTAGTGTAGTGTAGTAGTAGTAGTAGTAGTATAGTGTAGTAGTAAATAATACCCAGTCCTTTTCCCACCCTGTCAATCTCTGCCCCAATTCTCACTTTCCGATCTACCTGTTTCTTACATGTTGATATCTGAATCACCTTCCTAGTCTTCTTCCTCCTATCTCAGTCTTTCTGGTTTTCAGTTTGCTTCAACTTCAGTTGGTGCCTAAGGTGCAGAGACCCACTTGACCTCATTCTTTCCGTGACAACATTACCTGAAACCAACCTCTGCCCTGCTCACATGTCACTGCTCAGAATTCCTCTGTGGAGAGAGATACTACTGTGCATATCGTAGCACCCTGGAAGCTTGTGATGCCATCTACACTTCACAGCCTCTCTTCAACCTCTGCCATAGTGCACCTCAGAAAGCCAGGAGTACCAGGAAAGAGGGAGGGCCTGGAGAGGTGGCTCAGTGATTCAGAGCGTGGGCTGTTCCAAGTCTCAGTGCTCATATGATGGTTCACAACTGTCTGTAACTCCAGTTCCAGGGGATCTAACATCCTTTCTGGCTTCCCTGGGCACTAGACACCTACATGGTCCACTAACATACATGCAGGTAAAATACCCATATACAAAAGATAACAATAAAATTTTAATTAAAGATATTGGGAAAGACTCTGAATACTTTGATGATAATAATATTTTAAAGAAGTTTTTAAGATTTATTTATTTTATGTATGTGTGTACACTGTCGCTGTCTTCAGACACACCAGTAGAAACCATCAGATTCCATTACAGATGGTTGTGAGCCACCACGTGGTTGCTGGGAATTGAACTCAGGACCTCTGGAAGAGCAGTCAGTGTTCTTAACCGCTGAGCCATCTCCCTAGCCCAATAATGATAATATTACAGCATAGCACCTACTGAAATCTGTTCTAAAGAACTTTATATCTATTAATTTGCTTTGTTCTCACAATAATTCCCGGAAGTAGAAACACCACTGCCTACATTGTGCAACTGAGAAAACTGAGGCCTGGAGAGATCAAGTCAGCTGCCTGTGATTAACCACCAACCATAAATGATCCTACAGACTGAAACATTGGGGGAGTGGGGTAGCCAGATTGCATCCAGGAAGGCTGCAGCATGAAAATATAGCAAAAAGAAATCCGAGGACTCCTTCTCTCCCCAGCAATGTAAAATAGCTATGTTTCCTGAAAGGAATAGGGAGAGAATTGCATTAAGATGAAATTCATCCTTCCTTTATATCTCTGTTGCTAAATAAATCACACACACACACACACACACACACACACACACACACACACACCCTGTCCCCAGTTGTAGATGAGGTCACTGGGATTACTCTGAACCAGTCAATCTGCTATGAGATTAGTAACCCTTTAACTTGGCAACTGCTCTTGAGAAGGCGCGCTGGAGACGTGGCGGGCTCTGGAGTGTTTATCTTCATTGCTGTCATCAGCAACAGTTTTGAATATGTACAAATAATCAGTCTCCATGGTAACCAATGTTCTTATTAAGTGAATCAGATGCCCCCAGTGGCAGCCTGTCCACACCTACCTGAACCCTGAGAGTCCTCACTCTTTGGGAGCAAGTGTGGGATCTAATTCCTGCATACTGCCTCAGCCGCCTATTTTGTAACACCCAAGGTTAGAGCCCAAAGGCTGGGCTCCTCACCCTTGTCACCTCCGGCCTGTGAGAGAGAGACTATAGGCCCTGTCAGTGAGTCACACGGTTGAACAACTCTGTCATTTTCCTGTCGCCCAAGTAGGAATTAATATCTCTTGACTTTCTGCTAGAGAACATGAGGAAAGCAATGACTCCCTATCTTAGAAAATTGCCAGGGAAAAACCAGTCCTCTAGGTGTCTGCCCTGCTTGCTTCTTGCTTCATGGAGTCCTGAAAACCCCTAGTTTCAAAGTCTTTAAAATGGTTATCTTTGCTAACTTTAGGGATCCTCTTCAAGCGAAACGAGAAATTAAGAAACATTGCTACTCTAAAAATATTATTCCTGAGTCATTGGTATTTGGATGTTTTTGTGAGTTCGGATGGGTTCCATATGGGTAGGAGGCAGGAGACTCGATTTTAAGCGGCAAACAGGAGGCTTTAAACAGAAGGCATCTATGTGTCACACTACCTCCCGCAACATCTCCGTGTGAAGGGGTGTTGGAGCTGACACGCACATTCTAGACCAGCCTCTAGCATTTACTCTGTCTCAAACGGTCTCTACAGTCTCCGTTGTCCCAGAAGAGACTCAAAACGGCAGACACTCCGCAGTCAGACGTCAGGTTCAGCAAAAACAGCCACAGGAAGCAGACGCGCAGTACAAAAGAGGGAGGTTCTCCAGAGACAGGTGCGCGCTAATGTAACCATGGTTTTTAATCTCCACAGATGCGCTCTCTGTACCTGCGAGCAGCTTGTACAGTATGCTCAGAAGAAACACGATAATAGCCAACAGATGGCCTCTTCCTGGCACTTTCTTATCAAGAGCCTTTGACTCTGCAGCTTTCCAGAGCAGAGAGTGAAGCTGATGTTTATGCCTAGGAGCCCGATTGATACACTGCACAGTGAGCCTTGTCATTACTGCCGATCATTTACATCATGCCATACCTGGGCTGGCCACGGTACACCGATGGCGTGTTTGTTTAACCCTCTGAAAGCACCACGTGCTGCTTTTCCCTTAGTCCTGAGAATTGTTGTCACAGCTATCGTTCTCTTCCAATGGCTGCCATTCCAATTTAGTTAGCTGCCGTAAAGACAGCCATCCCAGTCCAATTTCTTTCGAACGACTTTCCCACGCTAAAGTGGAATCCCATCTTTTAATCTATCTTGGAAAGATCAGAAAGACTGTCTACCTCTGGCCTGACACACTGCTGTGTTCTCTGTTATAAAAGCCAATAGCCGAGTTCAATCCAGGAGCCTGTAATCGTTAGAGGTAATCGTTACAGACCTCCTGGGTATATGACTGTCCAAGTGTTGCTCCTCGAGACCGTCAGAAACCAAGGTGCGATCAAGACTCTGGCTGGTCCCAGAGGACTGGGCTGGGTGTGTATCATCTTCCTTTGTTACCCATACAGACACAAAGGAACCCAGCAACATTTGTCTCCTGAAGCGCATCCTTTCATTAACTTACCACGAGGCGCTACGTGTTTTGCTCTCAGGTTTTATAGAGCGGGCATAGCTCCGGGGGTTGGGGGTGGGGTTTGAACAAGTCTCAGAAAGCAACCAACATATAGAGCAGCCCTGATGCAGAGCTCAGAACCTCTTAAGGAAATGGAGTGGGCTGAATTAACCTCCTGAGGGACCTGCCTGGGAAACCAGAGTCCGTGGAACCTTAACAGTATCACGGTTCCTAGTAATGACACCATCTTTTGTTCCCGGGTCTCGGCTTCCTGCCTAAATCCTGTCACCTGCTTCTTCCCCAGAGGGTGAGCTAATCGGTGATTGTTACCTCTCTCAATGGGCCCATCTGCTTCCCTGAAATTTATCTCACCTGGAGCAGCAAGTCAAAAGACGGTAAGAAGAGCCCAAACCAGGGTTGGGGATTTGGCTCAGTGGTAGAGCGCTTGCCTAGCAAGTGCAAGGCCCTGGGTTCGATCCCCAGCTCCGAAAAAAAGAATAGAAAAAAAAAAAAAAAAGAGCACAAACCAGCCCCATCCCTATGCTTAGCAGCCTAGAGTTATGAAAGAATCCATTAGCTTCCCATTCACGGAAGGTGTAAGGCAACAGGGCTTCCAGAACATTCTAAGAAGACCTAAATTGAGCTGCTATTCATACAGCTCGTTTCAGGTTAAACATATACGGCCCCCGTCTCCCTCTCTTCAAAAGCATCCTCCTCCTTTATAACTTGAAGGGAGTACAAATCATTTAGTCACGTGAGAAGCGATCCTGCATTCACCGGGATAAAGTAAGGGTGGAGAGAACGTCCCCTTTCCTTGTAGGTTCTGGCTGAATCTTTCTTGGGACAGGAGGTTTGTGGCATTATCTCGCTTCTTTAGCTGGGAGTCAGATATCTGGTGCTCTTCCTCCACAGGTCTGTCGCTGAAACAGTGTTCGCTGAGCCGTGGGCTTTAGCTCTGAAGAACCACACGACAGAGCCATCTGCCTGGCTTGGAATCCTGTTTCTGCTATGCTACCTGTGTGATCTCAGGAAAGTTCACTGATCTCCACCCGCCTGTCTTCTCATCTGCAATATGGGCATTAAAAACAGTAACTCAGGCTGTGGGGAATGCTCTGTCAGTAGGGTGCCTACCACACAAGCTGAGGGCTTGAGCTCAAGTCCACAGTACCTGTGTAAAAGATTTTGTGTTGTGATCTGTAGCCCCAATAATACTAGGTAAGGGGAGCAGAAACAGGCAGGTCCCTAAAACTCGTTGGCCAGCTAGCCTAGCCAGATCAATGAGTCCCAAATCCAATGAGAGACTCAGACTCAAAACAGAAAGGTAGAGAGAGGGTGACTGAGGAAGACATCCCCAAGTCTGTTCATGCACCCACATTAATGCACACAACCAAAACCAAGTGCATACACACACACACATACACACACACACATACACACAGACACACATACATACACACACATACACACACACACCACACACACATACACACATACACTCATACACACACATACACACACATACACACATACACACACATACACACACACAGACACACACACATACATACACACACACAGACACACACACAGACACACACACAGACACACACACAGACACACACATACACACACACACACCACACACATACACACACATATACACACACATACACACACATACACACACACATACACATACACATACACACATACACACACATACACACATACACACATACACACACATACACACACATACACATACACATACACACATACACACACATACACACATACACACATACACACACATACACACACATACACACATACACACTCATACACACATACACACACCACACACACATAGACACACACACATACACACACACATACACACACACACATACACACACACACACATACAGTGATTACAACAGCACCAGTTATACTTTGATTATCAAGAAAGACACTAAAAGATGCTAAATGTCAACCTCTGGCCTCTCCAGGAATATGTACACACACACACACACACACACACACACACAAACTCACACACATACACACAGAGTTCTCTCTACCTTGTGAGAGAACTCTAAGATTACATATAGCTACTGTAAATTTTTTTAAATTTTATTTTACTTATTTATTTTTACAAAACACTATTAGGTCCAAAAGATGTTTACAAGGAAATCAAAGACTACCATTAAGTAAGACTGAAAATACTTCACATGGGCTGGAGGGATCGCTCAGTGGCTAAGAGCACTGACTGCTCTTCTAGAGGTCCTGAGTTCAAATCCCAGCAACCACATGGTGGCTCACAGCCACCTGTAATGAGATCTGATGCCCTCTTCTGGTGTGTCTGAAGATACTTACAGTGTACTTGTATACATTAAGCAAATAAATAAATCTTATCTTCACACTGACACAGTCTTCAAATCTAGAAAGCTAGCAGTGATGAACACCATGAAACACAGAACCTAGCAGGGCATGACCTTTTCCCAGGGAAGTTCCCTGACTCGGATGGCATTGTCCCCTTGGCCTGTTGTAGGCTATCCCTTTGCACTGACTTCAAATAGGACCTTGGCTATGTTACTGTCCTTTTCTTAAATCCCACCAAGCATTTGGCTACTGTTTGCCATAAAACAGAATTATAGTGCAAAAGGCCTGACCTTGCTCTCCTGAGCTTCGCATTGCTTATATTTAGGAATATTACAAAGAATAATTTCCATTCTCTAAAATACCATTAAAAGGTATTCTATTTTTTAAAAGAAATGAAAACACTCACTTTATTCTCAGCCTAGAGTTTCCCTCAAGTTGGAGTAACTCTTTAGATTGCCAAGTTCCAGGTCAATAAATAAGCCAATATATATATCTCAAACCCCAAAACACAATGACCTGGAGATAGTAGTGATGGTATTATGTCACTTGCAGTTCAGTGAGCACATGTGTAGCACCTCTATAATCCAAATGGAGCCGCCATTTATCCAGCCTGCTTCTGGTATTTCACTCAGGCCAATTTGTAAATCTTCTGTTCTTAAGGAACACTCTGTCTGTCTCTTCCCCTCCCTCCCTATCTCTCTGTCTCTCTGTCTTCCAATGTGTGTATGTGTGTGTGTGTGTGTGTGTGTGTGTGTGTCTTTGTGTGTGCACTCACATGCATATTGTGTGTGAGTGTATACACCTGTGTGTGTGCTCCTAGCAGCCATCAGGTGTGCCCCTTTGTCACACTCTGTCTTATTCCTTTGAGGCAAGGTCTCTCCCGCTTTCTGACTGGGTTGGCTTTTGGCAAGCTCTACTGATCCTCCCATTTCCACACCCCCTCTCCCTACAGTGTGGATGTCACAGGTACATGTGAGACCACACCTGACTTCTTGTTAACTCGAGTGCTGGAAGCTGAGCTCAGGTGAGCATGGTTTACAGCAAACCTGCCCAACCACTGTGCCATCTCAGTAGCCTCTGGCTTCCTTTCTTAACCTCCCTTGCCTGGAAGAAGGGAACAGCATTTAGTCATATGCAAAAAGAACCAATGAGCTCACAGCATAAACAAAGAACAGACATATTAAGTTTTCCCTGTAGATTTCCTGACTTCAGGCTGGCTTGGATGTTGATAAGGTGGGAGAAGCAGTGGGGGGTGGGGAGGCTGTAGACAAAGCTGAAGGAAGCTGGGCCACTGTGAGGCCTGGGAGCCACACCCACTCCTCTGTCCTTCATTCTTTAAAATGAGAGCACCACAGAGGCCACCCAGTAAGATGGTTTACTGTAATCCAGTTAATTTTTTGTTTGTTTGGTTAGTTTTGGTGGTGTTCTGTCTTATTCTGTCTTGTTTTGTTTGAGACAGGTTCTCTCTATGTAGCACGGTCCGGACTCAAGCTCAAAGCAATTCTCCTGCCTCAACTCCTGGGGCTAAGATTACAGGTGTGTGCCACAACACCCAGCTGGTTTTAACTTTGGATTCATCTCCTTAGTTTGCTTCTATAAAACCTCAAGGACTTCATAAAGTGTCACCCAGCCTGGTTTTAGTCATCTGTGCCCTACGAAGGCTGAGTACAACATAGCCTAGGGCTTCGTTTAGCTCCACTGGGGTACTCATGGTAATAACCAAGAGAGGGGGCTCCACACTGGGCAAGGAGGGAGATACCATGCATAAGAACCCCGGGAGCTTCCATGGAGACAGATATCAGCTGAAAGGCCTCTACTTCCGGCCCCAGAGTAGAAAAGGACAGAAGCCAGTGGTGCCTGATAGAAGCTGGTGGTACCGGACAGAAGCCCCAGGCTCGCCAGCTGGGGCCAGCCCATTTTCAGCAATCTCCAGACTCACTCACGCTGGGGCTTAAAATCCAGCTTAAACCACCCCAAGTACAACAAGGGCACTTGTCCTCAGAGACCCACTTCATAGCCTACTTGTAGTTCTTTCTTTGTTAAAGAAGCTTCAGGCGGCTCCTGCAGTTTCCCTCGACTTCCTGAACACTCCCAGGCTCCTGAGGAGACAGCAGGCACTTAGCCGTGGCGCAGCCTCCTGCTAGGAGAGAGACGCTAAAGTGACGGCAAGCGTTTTACAAGAGGATTATTTGAAGGATGGGAAAAGCCATTAAATCGCTTACCCTTGTCCAGCCTCTCTGGTGAAGAGACTCAGAAGGGGTATGCACAGAAAGGGCGGAGATAATTCAAGGCTAACGTAATAAGCACTAACAGCTACCAGAGAACCAGTTCCCAGTGCCCTTGTGGCGATGTAACAGTTTCCCATCGCTGCAGGGCAGGTCTCCGAGAATTAGCGGAACACTACTGGATGTAACACGGGAACGTTCACTTAAAATACCCATTAGCTAATTAATATGCCCCAAGGATCCAGATTAACTGCTGTGCAGAGGACACTTTGTCTTTACATGCTAATTCTCTCTCAAGAGAACAAAGGATAACAGATTGCTTCTTCAAATTCAATTCACATACAAAATGTTTATTCTAGAAATAACCTAGATCCAGACAGGGATCCTTTGCACATACCTTTGTACTCTTTGTACTCAAGTGGTTCAGGCGGGGGGGGGGGGGGGGGGGATGGTAAATTCAAGACCAGCCTGGGCTACGTAGGAGCCTGTGTCTCAACAAACAAGCAAACAAGCGAGCACTAAGCAGAAACTGGTATGGTATCCATCTAAGTCTCGGCAAATAGGAGGCTGGCGTTTGACATCGGTGTCTTCAGGAATTATACTCAGAACAATGTATTCATGGCCATCTCTTAATAATTGAGGTACAGACATTGAAACCTGGGTAATTAGTAACAGTGAGCTAATAGCATTAAGTCACTTTGGCTTCTGGGGTGCAGGAATTAATATGGATGAGGAACAGGGTGTTGGAGCAGCACAGACTCCACCCACATTAGAGGTGGGGCAGCACAGACTCCACCCACATTAGAGGTGGGGCATCACAGACTCCACCCACATTTGAGGTGGAAAGGAGACCCAGGTAGGAGACAACGGAGGCACGGGGGCCATGCATTTACAACTGCAGCTACGAGGGTGAGGAGGATAGTGAGGAAGAATTATGCTGCTGGCCATGCCAGAGGTGTGTTCCTGGAAACACCTAGTGGTGTAAGCATCAACTAAGCAGTGGAGGTTGCCAGAGCAGGAGTTAGTCTCCTTGGTGGCAGCCCACAGGGCTGTCTGGAGGGAAAGGGAGACCCAGAGAAAGAGGCGACGTAGGTCATAGGTTTCCATGGTGATGACTAGACCGTAACTATCTGAGCGTGATGGTGACAGTGTGACTGTAATATCTACTAACACCAGCCCTCCTGTCGCTCCCCGGGCTCTTGGCGCCTACACATTCATTTTCATAACTCTTATGAAGTACAGAGTATATTTCATTTGAGACTTAAAAACCAAAACGGGACCCATTTAAACAGACATCACGCCCAAAGGACTGTTTCATGCTGAAAGTATAAACTTGTAGGATAATCCACATGAACGCTGTTTTATTGGTGTTCGTGATAATATGAAAGGAATTTTGAGCAAATTCTCTTTAGAAAATTTATTTTTGTTCTCTATTGGAGCACTGGAGGGGGGAAAAAAACAAACCTGTTTCTAACACAGTGACTTCTGTTTCTCCTTTGCCTACATGAAAGAAAACAGCAGCAACAACAAAAAATACCATTTTATCAACAGCTGGGGACGGCTTTCCCAACTTTTTGCATCAAAACACTGCGGGTCTGTCTTCCACGAGTGTTGTTTTCATCACAAATGACGCTCTCCAGGACTCGTGTGCTGCACGAGTCTCTTCCATCACTCCTCTTCATTCATCTCTCTCACACGTCTCCTTCAAACACACCCTCACAGCCAGGGGGAAGACCCATGACTGTCACTGTACAGTCCACAGCAGGACGCTAACGGGTGTGAAGAAGTCTGCAGAGCCACCGTGGAGACCCTGGAATCAGACACAGTGTGCTTTAAGCCCGCCTCCCATCGTCCTGCAAGGTGACCTGGCACCAACCATCTCCCTAATCTTCATTTTCTCCATCTGTAAAATGAGATTAGGTTAGTATTAGTTCCTTAGAGCTCTTGTGAGGATAAGACAAGGTGCTGTACACCTCAAGCCTTCGGTGGGAATTCTTGCTAAGATTGTGACAATCCAAAAGTCCCCCTCTCAGTTCACACCCCATTCCACAGTTCCCACTCTGGATCCGAAGTTCCGCACTAACAAGGCAGTTCTCTCTGTTCACCATCTGAGGATGGTGAGAGAATGTTCGTTGGTAAGGTTTGTTCACGCCCAGCGTTGGTGAGGACCTTTGAAACTAGAAAGGCCCTCGGGGCTGCAAATTGAAGACCCAAGTTTTCACTGGTGTCTTCTCAGTATAAACCGATGAGACTTGCTCAACAGGCAATGGCGTTCAGCTCACATTCTCTCTTCTGTAAAGTGTCACTGCAGATACCCACCTCACAGGGATCTGTGTTCATTAAGCTGCTGGCGTGTGTAAAACACCCTTGAACCCGAGTACAGTGCGTAATGCCTGCTCAGTATCAGCTGAGCGACGTCAGCTTGGGTGAGCCCTCCCTCACCTGCCAGCCCCACTTTGCTAGAATTTAATAGCAACTTTATTATTGCTATGTCCTATGATGCCCCTTACTACAATCATGGGACAGATTATTTATTGACATGACATAACGTTCCTGATCTGTTTCTCTTTTAGCAGAAAGTATTTTACATCTGTGTTGCTGATTTTTCGAGCTGTGCATGCTCACAACAACAGGAAAAGGTCTGCTAGGATTTCAGCAAAAAATGTTAACGGTGATTATCTGTCACTTTTGGCTGGGTGAGGGGAGAGTGATTCCCTAGTTTCCATAGACTGCATTAAACGTGGATCATTTTCTATTTAGGGTCGGGAAATAAATATAAAAATTTAAAGACAGCTATAGTAATAAAAAGTATGGTCTGGTGAGCAGTGGGTGAATAAAAGCCTTCAAGCTCTCAGCACAGCAGGGAACAGGCCCACACTGAGGATCAGCCCGGAGGAAGAGGGGGGATATGGGGGTCAGAGAAAGGACAAGCTTTAAGTCAGAGCTGGGAGTCCCTGGGAAGGAGCCTGTCCTCTCCCCAGCACGGTACTGGGACTGAAGGACATGGGGGAGGGGAGTGGCAGGCCATAGGCAATCAAAGTCCAAGGGGGACCTGGACAGCTGCTGAGCTCAGGAGGCTTTGAACCACCCTGCCCTTTCTGCCTCAGATCCCCAGAAAGGTTGATTTACAAGCTTGTTTATGCAAGCCAAAGGACGACCTAACTGGCCTCTCTCTCCTGTGACTTTCAAGGAGACTTTGATTTGCCTGAGTTTGATTTACTTCCTTCCAGTGAACAATAAACCAAAAGCTGTCACCACTAGGTGGCATTCCCCAAATACTATTTAACTTTGGCAGAAAAGTTGGCCAGGGAAACCTTCAATAACCTCTGCATCTAAAGCATGGCGATTGGAGGCCAGATGCCTATTGAAGGCTTCAGTTTCTTCCAAGAAAGCCACACCATCACCACCGTACATCCTGCTCTGACCCCAGCAAACGCTCCTCTCCACGGTGATGGGAAGTCAGAGCGCTTCTTAAAGGCACCTTGGAGGGTCTCATTGAGAGCCCTTTGTCTCCGCCTCTCTGTGCACATAATCAGCAACCTCTAATTTGTTGCTAATCAAAATAAATGTCTCCTGTAATACTCCCCGAAACAAGAGTAGATCTTTGGTGTCATCAAAGGATAGCCACCCAGTCACAGGGGTAAGGTCAGTGTTAATAGGAATATAACGAGAAGGATCCCTATCTAGAATGTATTATATTTGAAGAACAAGAATGGTACCCAGCCCAAAAGTCAACACTGACCTTGGCGTCCCTTCTAAACATCACTGCAACTTTTAGGACCTTTGTATTAAGCTAGAGCTGTGATTTGAACCTTATGTGGGTTTCTCTCTTCTTCTTCATTTCTTTTTGTTCACCTAAAGTTCTATGATTTGGATTGTCCTATAAAAATGGGTGGGGGGGGGCTGTGGCTGGAGAGATGGCTCAGCGGTTAAGAGCACTGACTGTTCTTTCAGAGGTCCTGAGTTCAATTCCCAGCAACCACATGGTGGCTCACAACCATCTGTGATGGGATCCGCTGCCCTCTTCTGGTGTGTTTGAAGACAGTGACAGTGTACTCATACATAAAATAAATAAAAATATTTCTCTGTTTAAAAAAAAGTGGGTTTTGGGCCCAGGCATAGTGAGGCACCTCTGTAACTCCAGTCTTTAGAGCAGTGGTTCTCAACCTTCCTAATGCTGTGACCCTTTAATACAGTTCCTCTTGTTGTAAAATTATTTCATTGCTACTTTGTGACTATAATTTTGCAACTGTTACAAACTTAATGTAAATATGAGGTGCATGATATCCGATATGCAACCCCTGTGAAATGGTTGTTGAATCCCCTGAAGGGGTCGCGACCTATAGGTGATACGAGTACCTAGTCAGCAATGATGCTGTACCATTCAATGAGGTAATATATGCCAAACATACTTGGTGGTGCTGGAGGACAGCAGCAGGAGGCACAATGTCGGTAATCATAAACTCGAAATAGCCACAGTAATATGCAGCTTATGAACTCAGACTATGGTAGCAGCCGGTAACATCCCTAGGTGTCAACTTTCGTTAACCTACCTGTGTCTTCCATATGCTCAGCCTTCTTAGCTGCGTCCTAACTGGCTCTTACCTAATGCGGGTGACATCTGCTTTCCAAAAAGCTTCTCCAAGCTGTGCAGATATTCAGAGTTTCTGCATCCATCATTCTAAGTCATTGAACCAATGCAGTGAAATTAATCCAGGAACTTTACTCTTCAGACAAGTGAAATTTTTGCTTTCTGTTAATTAACCATAACAATATATGAAGCTAATACGACCATTTTCAAGGCTGCTAGAACAATTCTAATTAGTTAGTCAGATTGATTGAACACCAATCAAATAATTGTTGTCCATCAATTTGAGATCACTACGGTTGGGTTACCCCCAGAGATATAGGGGTGAGCCATAGATACAGCAAGTAGAGAGACAGTGCTGAGATTCTTAAAATGACTCTCAGCTCGTGGATGCAAATGTATATATGTATATGCAGAGAGAGAGAGAGACAGACAGACAGACAGACAGACAGAGACAGAGAGAGATAGAAAAACACAGAGAGAGACAGAGGCTCACACAAGAGAGATAGAGACAGTCTTTCAGTCAGGCAGGCAGGGACAGAGGAGAGGGAGGGAGAAATAGACAGAAGGAAAGAGAGGAATAGACAGACAGACACTGAGAGGGAGAGAGAGGGAAGAAGAGTCAGACAGAAAGGGGGAGAAAGGAAGAAAGAGACAGACAGACACAGAGACAGAAGAGACAGAGAGAGGGAGGAGGAGGAAAGAGGCAGAGAAAGAACAAACGTCTCCAGAAAGCCACCCACCATACTGGCAACAATGATGGTCTCTAGAACACACCATTATTTTAATCTTTTTCACTGTTTGGGTTGACATTGCCTGCATTACCTTTTAAACAAGTAAGTAAACGCTAAAAATCAACCCTTTATTCAAATCAGGAAATAGAATGGTCTGTTCACCATATACATATATACATGCATATACATATATACATATATATATATATGCATATAATGCATATACATATATACATTTGCATCCACGAGCTGTATGTCTGTAATAACTGTGTGAAATCTTTATACAGGAAGAAGATTAAATCACTCGCTTCGATATAGGAGGGTTATCGATCCCCAGCTATTAGTCACCCCTAATCTCCTCACACACACAATAACAGCTGTACAGTCAATCAAACAACCCACGTGCCACAGCGACAGCCTGTTAAAACGCCGTGCTAAACGAATGTGACTGTAGAGGGGTTATCAGCATCTCACCATCTGGCCGAGTAACCATCTCCAGAGCTGGTGAACAGACTCTGCAGTCAGCTAGCAGAGCGGTCCAGCATCCTCATCCATCAGTAGCGTCTCTCACTAAGGACATTCCTCTGTAAATGCCAAGAGTCGCACTTTCCTCTCTGAAGCTCATTGTTAGGTGCCGGACTCTGGAAAGGGATTTGCCCTTCAGCTCTGACCTTGCGAAGGAAGGAATCCATCAGTCTATCAGCAAGCATCGATCAATCATCTCCCACAATCAAGCTGCAACGATAAATCCTTCGGAGCACACCAAGAAACAGAAGAGGTGGCTTCTACCCTGTAGGAGTTTATTGTCTAGTTGGCTAGAACTCATAACAACTCAAAAGGTGGGATTATTCAAGGCCAGATGTTGAAAGTGACAATTCAGAAGCGAAGGCAGGTGCTCACTTCGGCAGCACATATACTAAAATTGGAACGATACAGAAGCGAAGGCAGAAGGAGACAGACATTTATCAAGTGCCTCTGAGCGGTGCAGGATGACTCTCATCCACACTTCACTCCACGATCCCGCCCGCCCTGCTCCTAACTCCGTTTTACAAACTCAGACATTAGGGAAGTTGCATACAGTTACACGAACAGCTAATGACAGAGCCGTTAAAACTTCCATCAGCCTGATTTCAAGGCTCTGCTCTCCTGACTCTGAAGTGTAGCTTTTCTGAGGATTATACGACATGTGTAGAAAATTAATATTGTAAGGATTATCTGAAAAGACTTACCACAGAGAGATAATGAGAAACACCCATGGACGGAATGTAGACTTCGAGAAGCTTTAGAAAGGGTTGAAATCATCAGGGTGGGAAGAGGGCTGTGCAGTGGAAGGAAGGGAGGAAGCAGGTGAATCCCCTCCTCTTGCAAAGTGTGTTCATGACGGTGGCTGGGGAGACGCAAAAGCTCATGGTGTGAAAAGGTGTGAGGAGTGACTCATGGCGCGCCCAAGCCTCACGCAGCATGATCCCTGGTTTGGGGACCAGCCAGCTATGAGTCAGTGAGCCATTCTTGGGACACAGCTATCCCTAGCAGGGGACTGGCACAGGCCTGAGCATCCCAAAACCTTGCATTGTTTCTTAGCAAGTTTTGATGTTTGTCAGATTCATCTTCAGTCAGTTAAAAGCAATCAGGTTGGATGGAAGATAGATGGGTGGGTGGGGTAGGCAGGTGGGCAGGTGGATGGATGGATGGATGGACGGATGGATGGTAGACTGACAGATGGACAGGCAGATAGACTTTGGAGCAGAACCCAACATTAACTTTGCACGCACACACACACATGCACATGCATTGCGGTAAAAATAAAAAGCGTCAGGACCGGTTCCCAAGTGTACCCTGGTGGTCACTAGTTCCAACTCCAATGGGCCATTAAAACTAATGCTAATGTATCTCAGATTTGTAGCTCTCCCAACAGCTCTCTGCTAGTTGTGAACTCTCTGATTCCAGCTACCCGGTAAAATCGTGGTTCTTAAAGTCCAGCAGCAGCTGGCCTGTCGCGGTTCCCTGCCACAGACTCTGCCCATACTCACAGCAACCCCCCTCCCCGCCCCGTAGTTAAAGTATAAACTCCCAACTGCCCGGTAAAATCAAGACTCAACAAACTGTAACCCAGCAATCAGATTTATATGTTAAATTCTCAATACACAATACATCCACGCAATAAACTATGATCCAATTGATAAGATATAATTTGCCCATCTAGACAACACAAAATCCTGTACACATCCATCCCTTAAGAATAGTCCTAACAAACTGTAATATGTGCAGAGAGGAATCTTAACATCCGCCTCCATGTTCTCTCGGCTGCCTCCTCCTCCTCCAGTCTCCTCTGCCTCTCTAAAACTTTTCTCCCGCCCATCACATCCTTCCGTCTGGTCCAATGACAGGCCTCATTCTATCCTATACCTGCCTTCACTGCATAATGACATCAACCTACACACACACACACACACACACACACACACACACACACACGGCTTTCATTGCAGCACCCGCTTGTTGTGGGAGGCATCATGAAATGCGACACAGCAGGAAGGTGTGGGGTGCTTTCCTTTCCCACTGGATTGAGTGTACGGACTGCTCAGGCTATGGATTGAGGAGATACCTGTGTGGTAGTCAAGGAGCCTCCTAGACTGTTTTTCAACAGTATCCGGAGTGCTTAGGATAAGGCACACACCAGATCATGATATTTTCTACCCTTCACACCCTCAGGGGAAGCCCTTCTCACAATGTCAGCAAATGCCCCACAGAGCCTACAGATCTTTCCCATCATCCTTCTGACTCCTTGCTCGCACCATCCCCAGTCACACTCATTTCTTTTCCTCTCCTATGTAAGGCACCTCTCCCTCCTCTTCACTTCCTCCTCTTCTTCTTCCTCTTCCTCCTCCTCCTGTTCCTGTTCCTTTTCCTACTTTTCCTCTTCTTGCTCCTTAATCCTCCTTCTCTTCCTTCTCCTCTTCCTCCTCCTCCCCTCTCTCCCTTCCAGGTCTCAGCTCAAGTGCTACTTTCCAAGGAGGCTCTTCCTACCCCACCCTGCGATGTGCCCTTCCTGCCCCACCAGCCACACCTGTACTGTGTGTTACATTGTTTATTGTCCTCGTTCCCCCCGAAATGGCCATTACATGAGGACAGGGATTGTGTTCCCTTCACTCCAGCACCTCAAATGGTTCCCCAGGGCAAAGGCGGTACACAGAAGTTTGTGCTCACAAACACAATACATTCATTAATGGAAAAAATAACCAAGGCAAAAGTATGTTTGGATGTAATGAATACCATCGATGTTCTAACACTGTAACTCCCTATATCACATATATAATAATTTATAATGTACACACATTATAATTACAAATATTTTAAATTGTATAATAAAATCTCTTGAAAACAGACACCAAATTATGAAAGGGTAGTAGTGATGTGAGAGAACAGGAGGAAGCTACCTTTTACATGACTGACTCGACATTTTCAGTTCATTAAGTGGGACAAATTTATAATGACAGTACATTACTTTATAATTTAAAAAGCATCAGGCCTGGTGGTATATAATTTTAATGTCAACAGAGCAGGCAGAGCCAAGAGGATATCTGTGAGTTCAAGGCCAGCCACGGCTACATAGTGATTTCCATGACAGTCAGTGTCACAAGGCAAGACTTTATCAGAAAAACAAAACGAGCAACCAATGAAAAACTGCAGGACAGTGTTTTTCTAACTGAACTTTTTCCAGTGTTATTTCACTTCTCATAGAACACCTTCCTTCAGATTTGGAACCTGGGTATCTGAGGGTCGTTTCCTCTCCGGAATCATTCTTTGGTTCTCACAGAACCGATCTCAGATGTCTGTGCTGATCAGACAACTCTAAGTTGCATTTTTAGTGTTTTTTTGTTCCAACCGATGATTATGAAATAAGTTATGAAATAAGAAACAGTTCATAAAAGATGGTCACAGTCCCTATTCGGGGGCCTATCTGTATGTCCCACACATTCTTAAGATTCCGATCTCCTGGGCATCTGTGATTTCCACATCACAGCCTACCGTGATGCAATCGCCCCTTGCCGGGCTGCAAACCAACAGAGATGCTGAGCCTTCCCGCTGTTTCACAACAGTTTCCCCTTCTGCGGGGATGATGCCCAGCAAGGCTGTACGGATGAATCTCATGAGCTGAAATGACTCCTCCCTGTGAGGAAAGGGCGCAGGATGCAGGGCCTCTTGTCCCAGTGCCCCGGCCCATGTTTGTTGTTCAATTGGGCAATGTACACAGCGGTTCACAAGGCAACGCACCCTGTACCCTAGTATGTGAGCTGAGCGGCTGGCGGAGGAGCGATGCTCTGCTTCTCTGTGACCACGCCCTTTCCTAGGCTGGGCGGTACAGGAAGTCGGTCAAGTGGGAGGAAGCATTGAGCTGTGGGAACCACAGCCTGTGGGCTGACAAAGATCTGCTCCACCCCTCACCCAGGAGACTGGCGCAGACCATGATTTCTCCTTCCTCAGCAACCTTCCTGCGTACGCGGCTAACTTGACTGACTTGACTGATGTTTCCACTCGTGGTTCCATGCTGTAATCAAGTCATGCAAGTGGAAATAAACTAGAAACTAGACAGCATCTCTCCCCCCCACAACACACACACACACACACACACACACACACACACACACAATTTTTAATGGTGACAGTGAAAACGAGACGAAAGCAGATACATGATTTCAATTGATTGCTGCTGGAGCGTACAGTCTGGCTGGAACTTCTTCGTTGGCAATTTAGAAACGTATCAAAAGCTTCAAAGGTTTTCTTGTCTATCAGTAAACCCACTTCAGGAATTTAGCCTAAAGCAACCCCAGGCATATCTATAAACTATTGTTCTCATGGCCACATCAGTAAGGATAGAACACACTGGAGTGTCATTCAAAAATAGTATCTCATTTTTTAAAAAATGACAGACTTGAACCTGTAATCCTAGCTACTCAGATGGCCCCGGGGTCGGAGGTTCACACTGGGCTACTGCATGAGTTCAAGACTCGCTGAACGACTTAGACAGTCTGCCTCAGGATAAAAATTTAGGAGACAGCTCAATAAGCAGTCACTTGTCTACCATGGGCAAGGCTCTAGCTGTGAGCCCCAAAACAGTACTCCTGGTAAAGCCCATTGCATCATCTGTAAAAATATATATCCTCACATAAAATATGCATGTGTGCATACATAAAATATATGTGTATACATATACAAAAATAGGGAGAAACACTTTCTTTCTCTGGGGGGACCCTCTTGTCTTCTACTTCCTGCACTGTCCTTGGGTTCCCTCCTGGCGCCTGGCTGCTCTCTTGGTTCCCAGGCTGTAACCTCCTCTTCTCAGTCTCTGTCCTTAAGGCATCTCCCATCTACCCTTAGCTCACTGCATTTACCCATTTACCTCACCTCTTTCATGGCCTTGCTCTGCTGATGGTCCTGTGATTAAAATATCTCCCTCCATTCTCCTCCCCCGGGCCCTCCAATGTATATCCAAGTATCTGCTAGAAATGCTCACCCAGGTAGGACACCTTTACTCAGCCTCTCATATCCACCTCCCCACCCCCACACGCACAAACACCACACACCTGCTTCTTTCTCACCACACCCCACCGCAGTACATGGGCTGTCATTTCAACAGGCAGGGGCCAAAAGGTAGGATGTCATCTCTTCATGGCTTCCTTTTCTTGTAGCCTACAGTCAGACCATTAACAATCTCATAGTCTCCATCTTCAAATAGTCACCAAATCTGCCTTCGGGTCAGCCTCTCCCCACCTGACTTCCTCATGAGCTTCCGGAATGATCCCTCTGAATCCACAATGTCTGTCCATAACCCACTCCACGAAATAACCATTTTAAAAATAAGTAGATAAATAAATCAGACCAGAAGGCTTGAAACCTCCAACCACCATGTTAAGTTAAGAAGGTGTGATGAGATGGTACACCGCTCTTATTTTATTTATTCTAGATACTTCTCTGCGATTTGCCAAACATCTAACAACGAACACAGCTCATCTCTTCCAGTAAAAAAGAAAGAAAGAAAGATTTAAAAAGAATCAAATTATAGTTTTTAGCCCTGAACATAACAAATTTGTCTTCCATGAATCAGCACCAGCAAAGTAACATCTAAAAAGCTAATTTTGGACATCTAAACCTCCAAAAGCCATTGCAGGGAACAATGAGGTAATGTCCCAAACCAAGGAAAAGCAAATACACAGAACTTTAAAGCCATTTCTGCCTCATCCCTAACCACCGAGCTGGAACGAAACCTCAGATCCTTCTGACAGAGACAAAACCAACACCATTCAGTTAGAATTAACACTTTAAAGGAAACACATTCATCCTCTACAATAACTATTCCATGCAAAGGTGAATGATTGCACTCCCCTTTAAACAAACAATGGGACTTTTTATCCCTGTATTAATGAAGCAAATATTAAAGTCACACAGTGGAGTGCGGGTCACCGGTCACCTCATTGCCACACACGCCTTGTGATTCCTGCAGAGGGAGGTTAGAACCACAAACTGCAGGGCAGGTGGAAGTGGTAGGGCCCAGGGTTGTCCCAGAACCTGGTCAGAAAAGGCCACAGGTACAAAGGAATTTGTTACTGTTGACAACTTTGAAAATAGATAATAGGGAAATGAAGTAAAGTCCCCAAGTTTCACAACAAAAGCTATTATGGTCTTTAGGGGTAGGGCTTCCGGTGGCCAAACTTGTTTGCTGGTTACTATAACAACCGCAAACCATCATCCTCTCACGCTGAAATAGCTTTTATCAGGAACTTTCAAGACCGTGAAAGAACAGATCGCCCGACTGGCTTTAGCATCTTCTCCCACTCTTCTGTTTTCAGCTGCAGTTGCGCACGTGTTCAGTTCCAGCAAACAGGAAGTATCCACATAACTGCCAAAAAGAGGGCGCCACTGCCACGCCCCCTGCCTTATGTGAGGGCGCCAATGCCACGCCCCCTGCCTGAAGTAAGCTGCCCCTCCACGGGTCACTCGGTGGTTCTGATGCTGTCATAGTCGGGTTTCCTATTGCTGCGATGAAACGCCAGGACCAAAAGCAACTTGGAAAGGGTCGCACTTTCATTTCACTGTTCATTCCTGAAGGAAGTCAGGACAGAAACTCACACAGGGCAGGAACCTGGAGGCAGGAGCTGATGCAGAGGCCATGGAGGGATGCTGCTTACTGGCTTGCTTCCCCTGACTTGCTCAGCTTGCTCTCTTAAAGAACCCCGGACACCAGCCCAGGGATGGCACCACCCGCAGTGGGCTGGGCCCTCCCTCACTGATCACTAATTAAGAAAATGCCTTAACAGCTGGATCTTAGAGAGGCATTTCCTCAATTGATGTTCCCTACTCTCAGACGACATTAGCTTGTGTCAAGTTGACATAAAATTAGCCAGCGCAGATGCCACCAAAAGTAATGGGAAAGCCAGTCCCTGGAAGTTGAATGGTGGAATTAAGTGGTGGCACTCCCACATTCCCAGAAGAATCAATGTCACTTTACACTTTAAACAGGGAGATGGTCCTTTCCGAAACGTGCATCCTCTTGCCGCTGACATCACTACCCCAGTCTTAAGACCGCCAAGCCCTGGGCTCAGAGCTCTGCTCTATTCTGCTTTAAGAATGCACAGCCAGGCCTCCCTGTTGGCTGGTGAGACTCTAAGACCCTCCATGTGTTCAGTGGGAGTAATTAAGGAATCGTGCCTGTTATTCTGGAATGGTAAGCTAAACACGAGGATGGGAACACGGCACTGACCCTTACCCTTCTTAACTACATGTATGGGCTCTGCCCATTTTCCTCTTCAGGATAAGAGTCATTGTAGAGTCCACAACACTACTAGTGAGGGCCATTGGTGCCAACTAGAGAAGCAAAGTGGGTAGAGAGGAGCAAACTCTCGTTCAACTGATTCAAAGAACTGGTGTGTTAGCAAGTGTAATGAAATGTATAGTGAAGCCTTTGTGTCTGACTTTGAGTGAAATGTTCCAGCAACGCCTTTACTATGTTTGGGTCAACAATTAGAGGCTGGAAAAGTGTTATGAGTGTTTGGACCTTGAAGAAATGTTGTCTCTCTGGAAGGCCTGCACTCAGTGCTATGTGGAAGCTTGCAGCTGCTCTAATCTTGCTCCCAAGGTTCTCCTGGCAAACCTGGAGTTCTTACCTTTGATTATGGCCATGGTTGACAGGGACTGAGATTCGTGTGGGTTGCCCGGCATCATGAGCAGCAAAGGGCACGGTAACTTTGGTAACTGGAACTTTTCCAACCCCAATTAACCTTGTATGATGCCTGAATAAGGTAACTGGAGTGAGCTCACTGGGTGTCAGCCTTCCCCAAGAGGCTGCACCTCTCCGCTCCTCCAGAAAATGAAGGCTTAGCATCTTGGTGAGCTACCAAGGCACCTAGGACCAATCTCAATCAATAAGCAAATCCACTCATGGGGCCAGCCTAATTGCCTTGTAACTCAGTAACAATCCAGGGCTCTCTTAACCACGTCTTAAGTCTACCGTTGCTTTAACACAATGGTGGAAGCTATGTAAGATCAGAATCACTGGCTCAGGAAGAGAGGATCAATGTTGTCTCCCTGAATTGCTACGTTCCTTTTTCACTCTTAGGTTTACTCTGTAGTCTTAATCGGGGTTTCTATTTCTGTGATAAAACACCATGACCAAAATCAACTTAAAGTTGAAATTTCTGGTTTCTTTGGCGACTCGGTTATAATGTATTTTGCTGGGGCAGACAGGCAAATGAATGTTTTGATAAACCAGACTCGTGAAAGAATGTTTTGCTGAAGCATACATGGTGGGATGATGTTTTGCTATGGCAAATACATAAAAGGACACGTGATGCTTAGACCATATAAATGTCACTGCACAGCCAGTGGGAGCTCGAGTATCGGTTCGCCTTGCTCTGCCTCACTAGTCTTCACTGACGACACGCATGTATCAGTTCACCTTACATTGTGTTGCTGAGCTTTGCTTGTGGTGACGTCACAGAGAAAAGCGCCAAAGAACTTCTTTGGACTCTGATTGGTGAGCTTTGAGGTTTCCTGAGTGGAACTACCCTTGCTGATACGTGTGTGGTGTTTGCTAGTGGACTGGATTGGGATTCTAATAATGAAGATTTGAATCACCCCAAAGAACTATTTCTAAACAGGTCCACTTCCCCCATGTATCCTAACAACCGTTCTTTCCCACTATTCTGTTGGGTGGTGGGCTAGAGAGGGGATTGAATGCTTATAAAAGTAAATAGAGAAATATATATGCCTACATAACTTGTGGAAGAAAGGTTGTATTTTAGCTTACAATTCTACATCACATTCTATCATCCAGAGAAGTCAGGGCAGGAACCAAGAGTCAGGAGCTAATACAGAGGCCCTGGCTTGCTCTCCTCATGTTTCACTGTTCACAATGAGTTGGACCTTCCAACTTGTCTACAGGCCATTATGGTAGGGGACATCTCAGTTCAGGTTACATTGCGCAAATGATTCTAGTTTGTGTCAGGTTGACATAAAGGTAGCCAGCCCTCCTATGTTACTTCCATACCTTCTGTTTCTACAGATTCTGTCAACTTCCCAGTTTGCTCTGGGACCAGGATCAGAAGGAAGGAAATGGGTTCCTCCAGATCAGATAATAAGTTTCTGAACCCAAGGGGGAATTCACAAATGTTAGTATTCTGACTAGTGGGGAAGCCCAGGCCAAGGGGAAGGTCCAGGCAGGGGAACAAGAAAGAAGCGGTCTGAAATGACTTAGTCAGAACCCAGAAGAGGCAGCTGCGGGATGACAGGAAGCTGTGGTCACTGGCAAGGCTGCTGACCAATGCGTTGAACCTGCCAGGGTCAGAAGCCAGAAGGAAGGCAGCTCCCTAGATCTGACCTCTGAGTCTCGAGGACCTAACCACATACCTTTCATCAGCCAAATGACCCATGAATATCCCTTGTGAGGGCTTTCTGCTGCTCCTCAGGGGCTAAATCCCTATAACTGAGCCTCTCTCCCCAGAACCCCTGAAGGATCGGAGAAAAAGAATCCAGGCTACATCAAATCCACATTGGCAGCCAAAAGCAGAGCTCCAAGGAGAGAGAGAGAGAAATGAATTCACAGGATAGTTTGATATTATGTCCATTTAGCAGAATGACAGTAATGCCAGGGGGGCCTGTGAGCTCTCATGGATTCTTAATACCAGGCTTTTGTTTTCTCCTAGGGAATGGGCCTTAGATCCAATCAGAAAGCAGTTGGTTACCCCCGTAGCATTCATGCCACCATTGTGTTTGAAGGTCTGTCTTGCCATGCTGATCATCACTGCACTTAATAGAGTGCAAATCTGGGTGACACTGCACAACTGGACAGCACTGTGACCTTCCTCCTTGGCAGCCTTCACAGCATCTTCCAGTTCTATGAAAAGCTGGCTAACAAGAAGGAAGCCGATCAGGACAAAGCTGGTTTCTCCATGACTGGCGACTGCCATGTTATATGGTGTCTTCTTCAGCAGGGTCTAACTGCCAAGTTCTGATGGGCAACTAAGAGGAAGGCTACCTGATAAGGTCCTAAGACAACAGGCTTGGGAGGAGCTTGGTCCCTGAGCCCACAGAAGGGATCATAGATCACAGGGCAGACAGATCAAGAACTCAGAGTACAGATTCCTCGGCCCACTTATCTCTCTCTATACAGATACATCTTTCATACTCTGCCCCTACAGGGAGCCACACATTCTCCTGCCTAATCGAGACAAAGTTTCAAGCAAGAACAAAAGTTTGCAAGAAGGACAACGTTTCCCATGGTCCATCTTGAAATCCAAACTCCCCCATGGCCTGTAACCTCCCATGATGTTACCGTCCTTGTTCCTCTCAATTCCACCACTGGGACCTTTTTCTGACCATCTGCATACTTGTGGAATGCCGCACACACTTTCCTCTGCCTGGATCTCTGACCCTTCACACCCCACAAGAGCCTCTGTTCATACATTCCGACAACAAAGGCTTCCTGAGAAATACTGCTTGTTGAACTTGTGGGCCAGGCACAGCAGGGCACAACAGGAGGAGAAAGGCCTTGCCCTGATGGAGCTTACCTTCCAGGGTAAGAAATAACCAAAGACACCAGGAAATAGTATGCCTGTCTGTCGGGCATAAAAGGGGCAAATGGGCAAGGGGCAGTCACTCTATGCAAAGAACTTCCCTGAGATCGATCCACCATGACACATGAATTCATCTGAATTTGCATTTCATTCTAGTCTGTCTCCTCTGCTTGAATGTTAAGGCCACAGAAGCAGGAACTGTCACATTTTGGTGCACCCTGAACTAGTGCTGGATAACTTTGTTGAATAAATAGTTCCATGGAAGAGGGGGAAGCAAGGAAAGAAGTGGGAGTGGGGAGTCATGGGAGGAAGAAGGAAAAGGAGGGAGGGAGGGAAGGAAGGAAGAAGAGACCTGCAGGAGACAGGCGTGTAAAGACCAAGGAGCTAAAGAGAAGAGCAAAGGAATCATGGAGCCAGGAGACAGTCATGTGATCGAGAAGATGGTGTCAGAAGAAGATGGTGACAGGAGAGAGGGGTGTCAGACAAAGATGGTGGCAGAAGAGGGGGGTGTCAGAAGAAGATGGTGACAGGAGAGGGGTGTGTCAGAAGAGAGGGGTGCCAAAAGAGAGGGATGTCAGAAGAAGATGGTGACAGAAGAAGATGGTGTCAGAAGAAGATGGTGACAGAGGAGGATGGTGTCAACAGATGGTGGCAGAAGAAGATGGTGTCAGAAGAAGATGGTGACAGGAGAGAGGTGTCAGAAGAAGATGGTGACAGGAGAGAGGTGTCAGAAGAAGATGGTGACAAGAGAGAGGTGTCAGAAGAGAGGGGTGTCAGAAGAAGATGGTGACAGACAAAGATGGTGACAGAAGAGGACGGTGTCAGAAGAGAGAGGTAGCAAAAGAGAGGGATGTCAGAAGAAGATGGTGACAGGAGAGAGAGGTATCAGAAGAGGGGGATGTCAGAAGAGAGGGGTGTCAGAAGAAGGTGGTGTCAGAAGAGGACGGTATCAGAAGATGATGGTGACAGAAGAAGATGGTGTCAGAAGAAGATGGTGACAGAAGAAGATGGTGACAGAAGAGCAGGGTGTCAGCCTTGGGAGAGGGGAGTGGCACACTCTACGTGTGAATGGGTATGTTGACCTAAGACTGGGAATCATGGGAGGAGGTGCCCTGGTCCACTTAAAGCAGTTGAGATAGAATGAACACTGCAACCTTAGAGCTGCCTTGACCACTCCAAGGGGAAAACAGCCACCCAGTGATTCAACATCATCCCATTCCAGTTGTTACCGCTTGCAGCAGGGTAAGGACCTCAACAGCTGAGACACCACCCTCAGAAGGGAGTGGGATGGGGTAGAGATGTGTCCAGGTGCTGGGAATGCTGCCCAGGGAATGCTCTGAGAGGGGAGCCAGTGGCTGAGTGACTTCGGTTGAGAGGGAGCGAAAGGACCAGGCGGCGGCATAGGAATCTCACTTTGGGAAGGCAACTGAGCGGCATGTTCTGGGAACTTCAAATGCCTTAAGGTTTTACTTGAGGAATTGTAAGACAGTAATTCAAAATATGAATGCCCGAAGACACTCAGAGATAGAGACTGTAAACTCAGTTAACTGCAGCAAATAAAACCATTAAAAAAAAAAACCCTCTAGATAGAAGTTAAATTAAGTGAAGTCAATTCACATGATGAATTAGTGCTCAGTCACTAAAGACGATGAGACCTACAAAGACTAGTAGCATGTAAAGTACTCCATGTATTGTTAAGGGGGATAAAGGTAAGGTTCAAACTTTATATGACATGGTCCATAACATATAGATGATCAATAATCATTGAAATACTGAAACTACAACATAACTGAAGCCAAAGCTAAGAGCAATTGCTTATAAAATGTAAATAACAGTTCACTCTATCGTGGCCGACAAACATCTTGTAACCGGTGTGACTCGATCCAGGGGCTGAGTGCAGAAGGTGGAGCGGGATCTTCTCCAAGAACCACTAAAGTTACTGGATAACGAATCTCACAATGGGAGAAACCAGTGGATGTGAGGCACCCGGGAGGACCTCCAACCTTGGATCCCTTGGGAAAGGGGACAGCGAGTGACACTTTTTTGATGAAAGAACCGGCTCTGTATGCTGAAGCGGGAAAGAGGAAATGAAGAGGTGGGTAACCGGGAGTCGGGGAGGGGGAGGTCATGCACCGTGAAACTGAAAGACCAGACCAAGACAGAGCCGGCTCTGAATCAAAGGAACATGAGAAGGTGCAGCCTGTGTAAAGAATCAAAGGACATTCCTCTGGCAAAGGAGAGATGGGACGAGACTCAGAGGGACAGGAAACTGAAGAGACAAGCAGAGCCAACCCTGTATGGACACTTGAAGCAACAGGAAGTCTTTGAAGCTTGGAAGAGAGGTGTGCTTTCGGAAGCTCTCTCCCGGCTCTGCATCTGGAGCGTAGGGTGGCAAGTTGGAAAGTTGTCTGATAATCCAGGATATGGGGGTGAATCTGGTTATGGGAAATGGGTGATTTTCACCTTTGCATATCCCTACTCTCCCAATTCTAACCAGTCGGTGTTCCTTTCATAACAGGACAAAAAGGGAGCACGCATTAAGGAAGAGGAAGTTTTCAGTATTTTGCCTGAAAGTCACTCAGACTCTTTCTCGGGAGTGTCTGCTAAGCCTGTGTCTGAAAGAAAAGAGGCACCCACATGCTGACTCCCAAGGCCCCAAGGCCACCCACGGCCTCACACTGGGATGTGTTTTCCACCCACCAAAGACTCAAGGGGGAAAGCAACCGAGGAAGATGCCAGACATCAACCCCTGCCTCCTTGACGTGTAGATGTGGGTATGCATTCACAATATACATATGCACACACACACACACACACACACACACACACACACACACACACACACGCACACACACAAAACCACAACAAAACAAAAGCAAATTCAAGTCCAGCTAGCTACCCATGTTTCCCTGTTTGATGAAGGAGAACTGTGTGCTGTTCCGCTATTTACTGAGATTGGGTGTTCAGAAAACAATGGAGAAACGCTCGCAGGTTTGCTGTATCGCTTGTGAACTAAACGTCCGACTTGATCTCAGGGTCCTGTGAATACCACGTCTGTGTGATCAGAATAGGGCTCTTCAGATCAATTTCTTGTGAATAGACGCACTTTTCCAAATGTAGCTCAGCTTTTACCAGAACCCCCAAACCACTCGAGGAGACCACAACGATCCATGTTCCGCAGCATCCACCGGCACTTGTGTGTTCCCACGCAAGCTGCTTAAGTGCTCGCCCTTCTCCTCCCCTAACCCCCCCAGCCTCAGCCGCTATCGATCCTCTCTGCAGAACTGGTAGAGTCATCTTATTCAACCCTGTGAGAACTCCACTTCTCTTCCTGGGGTGAAGAAGGAAAGATCTGCAACAATTGAGAAGGCAAACTCTTTGTATGAAGAAAAATGACCCTCTCCCCGTGGGCAGATCTGAACTGGGCTGATTCAGATGGAATATTCTGGAAGCTGTAGCAGGAGGTTCTGGAAGTGATTACTGGTGCCCAGGTTCACTCTGAGGAGCACTTCCTCACCTGGGACCTGAAACAGCTTGCTTTGAGATCTTTGTCTCTGAGTTTCTTGTAAGGGGAACAAAAACAAAAACAAACAAACGCGGACAAATAAGCCCCAGTCTCACTGTGCTTCTGCCTGCAGACCGCTCCACAGAGCCCCAACCTAGGCTCCCGGCTAGGCTAGGAACGGGCAGCGGCCATCTTGCTTTCTCTGCAGCCTCTCTTCTGCTCCAAGCCTCCCAGCATCAATCTGTGGGGAGTACCTCAGTGCGGCTCTGTGTAGTCGTGGGACAGGGGACGAGGACAGTGCCCCAAGTGAGGAGGTGAAATGAAGGGTCGCTTCGAGAAGATGAAGCACGGGGCTGGGGAGGTGAATCAATGGTTAAGAGCACTTACTGATCTTACCGAGGACTCAGGCCTTGTTTCTGGCAACCACATGGCAGCTCATAACCATCTGTAACTCCGGCTTCAATGAATCCACTCCCTTCTTCTGACCTCCATGGTATTAGACAGGCACATGGTACACAGACAGACATATAGGCAGGCAAAAGCCACATAAAATAATAACAACAACAACAAAAGCGGAGACATGGGAAAATCCGCCCCCCCCCCACAACACAATTGAGAAAGAAGAAATATACAGACCAGAGAGTGGGCTCAGTATGCCAGGAGGAGGGCACAGATGAGGTATGCCTTCTGCTTTGAAATAGAAGGCGGCGAGGGAGTACCTGGCAGGCCCGTGCCAAGGTGTCCCTGAGAAATCACCATGCAATCGATCTGGTATAAAGGAGGTTTATTTGGGAGAAGGGAGGAGAATGAGGACCAGAGCAAAGGTAGAGACAGACAGGTTGTCTGTCATAGTTGTTGTGATGGGATGGGAGTAGAGTCACGAGGGTAGAGAACTCGGACAAGGAAGGACAGAGTGGGGACAGAGACCAGCCAGGAACATGTGGGGACACACAGAGAGAACTGGAGTGGCGAGCAGTCCTTTTATAGACACCTGCATCTGGCAGGTAATGGCGGCAGGCGATAAGTAAGCTAGAAGGAGCCTAGCGGGATTGCCTGTCAGCTAACGTGTTTCCCACACACAGTCATTAGCAAGGCCATGGAGAAGCCGTTCTCATGTGACCTTCTCAGCACTAGCCCAATCCCATTGCAAACCTCTTCCGGAGCTTCTGTCCCAGAATACAAACCTCCTTAGCACTGTTCCGCCTTCTGACAGAGTTCCACAGGACTGTAGAAGGCAGCTTTTAACCAACGCCTGGGGTGCTGCTGCCCACACTGGAAGGTAAATAGATACTCATCAGGGTTTACCTCAATGGTCTGAGCATCCCATCAGTTCTTAGATTTTCCCTGTGGTAACAGGCACTTAAGGAGGCAACAGATGAGCCAAGCAGATACATTCATTCTCTCTCCCTCCCCCCTCCCCCTCCCCCTCGCCGTCTCCCCTTCCTCCTCTCCCCCTCCATCTCCCCCTCTCCCCCCCCCATCGGTGTGAAGCTCACAGCAGTGTGAAGGCCCCCCGCTCTCCAGCAAGCCCTCCTGCTCTATGCTGAGTTGAGGCTTTTGCCTCCATCCTCCCCGACCCTAACTCACTCCAGCTTACATTTCACTCGATTTAGCAGAGCAGGTTACCTGACAGAAGCAGAGAACTCAGCAAATATTTCCTGAATGAATGACTGGCCACGACCCTGGCAAATGGGATCTAAGAACGGAGGAGGGAAATTCCCTGACACACTCAACATTAAAGTTCACCTTAATCTGTCATACAAGGGTTCATGTCTCACCTTTTAATTTCCAAGTGGGAGCGAAGGCTGAGCGCCTGCTCAGGCTCCCGTAACTGAGTTAAGTTCCAATACCACATACCTGAGGCAGAGATCCTTATCTTGTCTTACAGCTGAATAGACAGAAACTGAAAAGGGTTAAGGAACAGGCCCAGACTCCCATTGCTGGGAAGAGAGTTTACTTAGCTTGCAAGCTTGCTTTTCCCCCGTGCCTGGCTTTCCGAGCATCTTCTTGTGTCATTAACCTACCTTTCAGGGCTTCTTTACGGCAGCACTTTCCCACTCAGACTGCCGGGAGCTAGTCTGCTAAACGGAGTGAAATGTCTCTGGGAGTGAGCGAGGGTGGGGAGGATGCAAGCTCTCTGCTTTCTATTCCATACCCCGAGTTAGCCTGCATCTTTATTGATTTGGTTGCTCTTTTCAGGGGTTGCATGCAGGATCTTACTATGTAGCCCAGGCTGGCCGGAACTCACAATCTTGCTTCAGCTTCCCCAGTGGGAGGATGACAGATTCGTGCCACCACACCAGGCTGATGACATCTTAACAGGACTGTCGGCGTTGTACATACCCAGTAAAATTAGAAAGCACCAGTTTCAACCAAGAGTCCACAAACCTCGACCCACAAGCCAAATCCAATCCACCCCATACTTTTGAATGGTCTCAGAGATAGTAATGGCTTTTTGAATTTTAAATAGCTAGACATTTTCCGATAAAACAATACTCTTTGGTGACATGCAAAAATTACGTGGAATTCACACTCCCGTGTTAGTGGAGCATTTACGTGGAATTCACACTCCCATGTTAGTGGAGCATTATTCGAGCACATTCATTGATGAGCTCAGCAATTATCGGTGGTTGCGTTTGCACTACAAGGTCAGAACCAAGTCAACAACAAGGTGTCCAGCCACAAAGGGGTTTAGTGTCTGCTACACTGAGGTTTCTACAACTTTTCTATTCAGACCTTTTTTTTTTTTGAGAAACCTTTGCACATCATATATCAAACATTAATTGATAATAACCATAAAGTTTTTTAATGCTTCAGTGTGTGTGTGTGTGTGTGTCTGTGTGTGTGTGTCTGTGTGTGTGTGTCTGTGTGTGTGTGTGTACACGCGCGCGCACATGTCTGGAAGTACAGTATATGTGTGAGTGGACCCACAAGCCAGAGAGTGTGTCTGGTGGTCAGAGAATAACTTTGTGAAGTGGGCTGTCTCTATCTAACATAGGGACTTCTGGGGCTTGGACTCAGGTTGCCATGGTTACAGGGCATATACCTTTACCTTCTAGGCCATGTTGATGGCCTAAGCTATCTAGAATAATTCCTTGGTATACATATAATTTTGTCACCTATTAAAGTAAAAAATGTGCATACTAATGAGATGGAATATTTATTTTTACATGGATAATTATGTATTGGCTGAATACTTGATGTTGCAGAATGCAGAGTCTCTGGGTTGATCAATGTTTGTATTTTATCAGTACTGAGAATGCTCTCACATAAATATGTAGTGAAGAGTGACATGGGTACATTTGGGGGCATTTCAAAATTGTTGAAAATCTCTCTTAATCCCAAGCCACAAAGAGGTTTAGTGTCTGCTACATCAGGGTTTCTTTAGCTTTATTTCTTTCAACGTTTATTCAACACATCTTAAATAAAACTCAGAACAGCCACTCACACACAATTTTTAAAATCAAACATTGCAATACAAGCAATCTAGATATACGCTAACTTACGCAGTAAGGAATGAAAGTAGAAAAACACTGAGGTCTTTGTTTCCCATAGTTAACGCACTATGTTTCTATAAGAAAGAAAACTTTATGTGCAATAAAAATGCTACAATGGCAGGAAATAGTCTGGACTGAATAGTGCTGTTTCGGGCAGACCTTGCGGTATCTTGTGTGATGTCATGCACTACTGCGCAAATGCGTGCCTGTTGTGCGTTCAGAGGTTAAGTTACCCCAAAGGTTGCCCGGAAGTTGTTCCTCTACTTGGGTGAGCACTACCAAAAGTAACTTGGGTTCATTATGCACTTAACATTGAATTAATTTTTAATTGTTGCTCATTCAGAAAACCTTACTGTTGCCGAGCTACTTTTGAGCCCCACATTTAGTTACGCACAGTTAAGGCTCTGTGTGCTACCTTACAGAAAGTTTGCCATTCCCATCTTTACTCAGTCCTTTGCCATCCAGGGCTGTGTGGTTTACAGTGGCGCTTTGAAAGTGAACAGGGGCAGCTGGTATTTGCAAGGATAAAGGGAGAAAGCGCATCCCCTGGTATTCAGCAGAAGTCTGGATTTACCAGAAGCTCCAGAGGTAGAGGTAATCTGTGTAAGAGTGAGGGCCAGCATGTGGGACAGCAAGGAAGGGGGAAAACAAACTGAAGGAGAGAAAAATCAGGATAGCAGTATAGCAGCGTCTGGTGTCTTGCAGACAGTCCCTAGCTGCTGTGTGGCTGGCCCAAGTTAAGGATGAAAGGTCAGGTAGTGCTTTGGGCCTTGGCTTTCACATGGGAAGCATAGTTGCATTCATTTTGAGGTAACTGTGAGATGAGGGGTTGGATGTCCATGTAGTTAGAACAGACTGACCTTTTCCTGAGGTTTCCAAACTGTGAGTGTGAAAGGGCATTTTCATTCCCTAAAAAGAAATCCCGAGCCTGGGTTTTTCTCTTAACTTTTGTATGAGCATTAGCTGAGAGAGATAGACAGAGACAGAGATAGGGAGAGAACATCAGGAAGGCTTAGAGTAAGACTAAGGGCTCTAATCCAAATGAAATCCAAAGATCCAAAGCTTGTGACATCCTTTCTCTAATTATGAGAAGGTCTCAAGGGACAGGTGGCAAGATACGGAGGCTCAAGAATGGTGTCACCCTAGGCAAGTAGCACAAGACACAGGGATCTGTTGTTTCTGGACTTCCACCACCACTACAGTCTTATATTCACACACACACACACACAGAGAGAGAGAGAGAGAGAGAGAGAGAGAGAGAGAGAGAGAGAGAGAGAGAGAGACAGAGAGACAGAGAGACAGAGAGACAGAGAGACACAGAGACAGAGACAGAGACAGACAGAGAGACAGACAGAGAAACAGAAACACAGCGACAGAGACAGAGAGAGAGAAAGAAACACATGCATGCACCAGAATTAAAGGGGGCTTGGAGTCATGTAAAAGGATGATACCAGTCCCAAGGAATCTCTGAAAGCAAGATGCAGGAACAGCATATTTTCCACAGGTTACAAAAATTAAAACATCAGGTAGCACCAATACAAAGCACTGTTTGCTGCATCCCTAATTCAGTTCCTCATTTGGTAGAATATTCTAGAAGAAATGAATGCTTGTTCTTGCTGGCTGCGGGGGCTGCTGTGAAAGGCAATTGTCTCTCTCCTCTCTTAGTGTTTCCTGTTCACTGAAGGAAATCGTGCTGGAAGCAACCGCATTTGAGACCCAGCAAGGAACATCTGCCCTGGTTTGGCGTCACAGTGAGATATTAGCTCAGCTTTTGCACTCGGGCATCTTCCTGCTTATAACAAAAAAAAAAAAAAAAAAAAAAAAGGCATGCCAGGCTCTTTAAATTACCACTCAGGGCTTCTATTAAGTATTAGTGCACTCGAACAGATTTTCCAGCCCACCCAGGGATACAAGTGTGACCCTGAAAGACACTAAATCAAACAGTCAGATCCAAGAGAGGCTGAAGCTCCCTGCCCAGCCATTTTTCCAATCCCAGCAGCGGCTTCTGCATATGATATCATTTGTGTGGCGTCTCTACAAGAACCCTCTCTGCCCCCAACCTAGCCTCCACACACCCGTGCCTCCTCGGTACATCAGACACTTGCTCTGCTCCATCCCAGTGTGCATTTAAGGGCGTGGACATTGAGTGAATAGACATTTCTACCATGCAGTTAGCCTCCATGAAACCAGCCCTTGGGAGTAACAGTTCTGTTCATGCTTAAAACTTCAGTGCTACGGGACAGCTGCCCACACTGTATTGCACAGCTGTCTTGGGAATCTCTGTCACTAGGTAATAAGAAAATAATGGATTTTAGTACTTAGTATATGAATGGTAGGCTTATCAATGCATTTATTATTAAAATCATCTGTGAAGGCTTCCGAGGGATCCCATCAGTAATGAGTGACCATTAGGTCTTTAAAGAGGGAGAACTAACTCATGGTATTTTGCTTCAAAGAATCTGGCCTGTGGAACATGACACTAAATATTCATCTCTTTAAAAAGCTGCAAACGTCAGAGAAAGAACAAAGCTGTCAGACACTAGGAGGGCTTTGTGAGGAAGACATATTGGAACCCTGAGGTGAATCCGAGGAAGCAGACTCTCAGGCTTTGGCAATAAGTGATGACTGCTGCTTGTTAGTATCACAATACCAGAGGGGCAAGAAAGAGTATGGCATCCATGGTACCCTGACTTTGCCATGCTGCCCTGGCCAGCCTAGACTCACTGTGTAGGCCAAGTTGGCTTTGAAGTCAGAGATCTGCCCGCCTCTGCCTCCAGATTGCTGAAATGAAGGATCGCCACAAAGTTGACAGCCCAGACCGATTATAAATAAAACATGTATGTAATTAAGTCAGTATCACCATAAGGGGCAAATTGTAATACAGCCCTCTGGCAAAGTTGATGAACACAACCAGAGGTTGGGGGTGGGGTGGGGTGTCAAGATAGACAATCGGCACACAGGACTCAAACGAACCACTGAAGCTATTTTTTTTTTCATCTCTGTTAAATGGTCCAGGTAGGTATATTTTAAACTACAAGTCACAAAAATGTCCAATGAGTTGAGGCGTAAAGGTAAGAAGTTTGGGTTTGTTATTGTGTTACAAACCATGTCCGGAACTTACAGCTTGTAATAATGTGCACTTTGGTTCATGAATCTGCAATTTGGGAAGGGCTTAACCACTGGCTCTCAACCTTCCTAATGCTGGAACCCTTTAGTTCCTCATGTTGTGGTTAACCCCACCACCACCACCATGAAGTTATTTTGGTTGCTACTTCATAACTAATTTTGCTACCCTGGGTCATGGACATACCTAATATGTCAGCCCAAAGGGGTCGTGACCCACACGTTGAGAACCACTGGCTTAGAGGAAGCCATCTTGTCTGTTCCCCTTTGCATCCATGAGAGTACCTTGAAGACTGGGGATGGGCACCTTGTGCAGGCTGGCACACTCCAGTTTGGCATTTCTCACTGGGAAGCCTGAGATAGGTAACTGGGGTTCCTCTGTCACCGCTAGCCCTCTGTGGACCCCACATGGTTTCTCCGACTTTCAGCTTCTTATGTAGGATAATTCTAGCATGTCAGCTATAGGACCAGGACACATGTCAAAGCAAGAGGTAGAAACTGTATCACTTTGTAAGGCACAGGAGGGCTGGGATTCAGTCATCATCTCTCCTCCTGGGTTCTGTTTGCTAGAAGAAAATCAGGGAAGCTGGGTTCCAGAGAGGGGGGCTTAAGCTGTGACTTTTCATGGGAGAGGACCAAATAGTTTGTAGCAATATAATGAAGTTACAGGGTAGATTTGCTTCCTGTGTAAGACACAAAGGTGGAAGAGGTCCTGTGGCACCACGCGGGACTCCACGATACGGGGAGGGCAGTCTTCCATAATTACCTGTTTTCTGGCTTGGAGGAGGGGGTTGCTTTGTTTTATTTTAAGAAAAGTGTCTTGTTATGTAGCCCAGCTGGACCTGGAACTTGGGGTCCTCCTGCCTCAGTCTTTTAAGTGCTGGGATTCAGGCATAAGCTATCACACACAGTTTGCCTTACCAATTTATAGTCTCAAAGTTGCAGAAAGAGTAGAGTAACCGCACGTGTCATAGCTAGGTCAGACTAAACAGGTTGAGAGAAAAGTGCCAACAGCTTCCAGTCCTTTCCATCAGGAAATAAAGGGGCCCCCTAAGACCCATGCAGCAGAACTTGGCATCTGCTGGTTGGCCAGAATGCTATTGCGAAGTTACTCTTTGCTTCAGGAGAGACCGGAGCCAGAACGCTTAGCTTCCCCATTTGGTATCACGAAAGTCAGCAAACAGCTAAGGCACCTACTTCCGCCTCCCCAAAGTTCCACATGCTCCACACCCAGGTACATCAGACCCACACACTCAAAGGTTAAGTGGAACCTCCAAAAGTTGCTTATCTTCCTTGGCCCAGGTCAACCAAATGACCCAATATGGCCCGCAGATGAGACTGTGCCCCAGCTAATAAGGAAAATGTTTTCTGACCATGACAAGAGCTGGATTCGAAACTGGATGACCTCTTCGCCCAGTTTAAACAAAAAGCAGAACTGGCTTGCCACACATATGTGCCTTCCCACAAGACAGGGAGGGCGTGAAGCCAGACCATTGACTTAGGAGGAAATAGGTCACCTTGGTTTCAGTAAAAGTATTCTGGAGATGGGAAAAGGAAACATTACCCTGTAAACCTCGCCCAGATTTCCTACCTGAGCTTGGAGAGCTCTGTCTTTGGGGCTTACATTGATAGTTCACTGGTAAATGGAAACAGAAGATCCTGTGGGTTGGTGGATTTTGTGTAATCCGTTTACTGTGAGCATCCCAAGTTCAGCTTTAATGTTTTTAATCATAGCGGGCTTTTTTAAAGAAAAAAAATCATTTTATTTTATTTTCCTCCCACCCCCCCCCCAGTGTGAGAACACACAGTAGACCCAAGAACAAAGAAAGAACCACGCTCGAGTGGGCATTTTCTAAAGACTGATTCAGGCAAGTGCTGGGAGATGAGTCCGACAATGAAAGAGGAGATGGCTGAGTTTGCCGACCTGAGTGGCCAGGTGTGCAGTGAGAGCACAGAAATCAGAGTGAAAAAAGACCCCAGTGAGAGGCCAGGGCAAGCTCAAGCTAGGTCTTGCCTATCTGTTAGGGAAGAAATAACTCGTTAACGACGAGACAGGAGAAAAATAGGAACTAGTAAGTATGTTTCTTTAACATGAAAGACTTGTAACACGGGCGATTAAACAATTGATTACCAACGAAGCAGCTCGTGGTAAACAACCAAGCAAACGTCAAGGCCCTTGCAAGTACTCCCAGTGCTGGCTTAGCACAGGACAGAAAGTTATATAGGTCTTTATTCTAAACAATAGATTATTTGTTCTATCGCAAAATAGACTCTATAACAAAATCATAAAGCATATACAGTGGAAGTTACCACCTTTTTATTAGTATTATTATTTATAAGCCAATATTCTGCTTTCAATGTTTCCTTTCATCTGAGCATTTTAATGAAGAAGCAAAGAAAAGCTTATGGAGATCATGACCCCACATTTATAATTCAAAGGTATAATCAGTCTGGGATGACTTTTGATCTTCACAGACCATTACAAAAATAATATATTTGAACTTTTTAAATTAAAAATACCAGTTCACAGACCCATTTGAAGACACTTCAATTATTCCCAAGTCACCTAGCAATATTTTAACGTACAGAGACTATCATAGATTTACCTGTAGCTCTGAAAAACAGCTTCGTCTGAGCAGAAGCAGCAGTCCGCTCACATGTAGCATTTTATCAAACTGCTAACACCACTTGGAAACTCATACATCTTTTTGTACATGAAAGCATCTTTGAGGTAGAAAAAGTTTCATGTTCACTTCCAACAAGAGACTCCCACCGGGTTTCACATGGCAAGACAGGTGACCAGATAGAGAGTTGTCATCAAACACCAGGTTATTTTTCTTCTGCAGAGGCTAACACCAAGGGCTGTCCACACCAGGAGCACAAGTCTGAGACAGCAAGCATGCTTCTGGTAATTTGGTAAATTAGCTGGTCATCCCTCAGCTCCCCCATTTTTCTGCTACTGGTTTTGCCGGAAGTGAAACGGAACCACAAAATGATTCTCTTTGCTACATCGTACTCGACTTCCATAACGCTAGGTGGGTGAAGTAGAGGGAGCACACACGTCATTTACATCATTGAGCACTTGCCAAGGGCCCATTGCCAGCTCTCACGCTGCTGTCAGATATTCAGGTGCAGCCTTAGGAGCTAGCTGTCTGAGTTCACACCCCAGCTCATCCCCTACTGCAGAAGCATCCAACGGGTGGTTCCTCAGCCCCCTCAGCCTTACCTGCTTCCTCTACAGCAGCTGAGTATCACCACCATCGCTACCCCATTGCTACTGCTACTACCAACTCCACCTCCCAGTCACTTGGACTTTTCCCCACAGGTAGCGTGAAAAGAGACGGATACAAGTTGTGTTCGTGTTTATGCTATGGTAGCTGGACCTCAGAAGACACATATTTAGCTCAACATGGAATTCCTTAAGCCCAGAGTTGAGTAACAAGCATAGGTAACCAAACACATACACACACATATGGGGGGGGGGGGTGGATAAAGAGGAAACTGCTCTACCAGAATCATGGGGAGGGGCACACTGTACACAGGAACGGGATGTGGTTTTTTTGTTATGAGACATGAAGTTCACAATGGGGAGAGGTCATCCGAGGCTTCTAAGGAAGGTGGGGACTGGGTCATAGGAGGGCCCATGGTCATGGTGATGCAACTAGTTTCTTTCTGTAGATCAAATTTCATACTCCGGGTTCTATAAAGCCCTTTATAAAGGTGTGTGGTGAAGTGTTCCTCGGTAGGCCTGAGAATAATAGCTTCGTTGTGACTCGGGGTTTAGGACTATCTTAAACATCATCCTGTCTTAATGGTCTGCATGTACACATTTACGTACTGTGGGCTCTGTGAATTTCTGCATATAGAGTCTTGTGTATGTCCACTCAGCCTGAGAGATTTAAAGTAGATTGGGATTGTAGAACATCAGTGGGAGTGGGATTCCGGAAGAGAGTTGGCCAAACAACAGACTGGACAGTTCAGCTTAGGAGACTCTCTCGATTCAGCCACAGAGACGGCTTCTCAAAGAGCCCGGCTAGGAGCAGAGGTGAGGAGCTGACAGTCCAGCAGAGAGGTCACCAAGTGTCACTAATAAAAGGCAAAGTGAAAGAGACTATTCTCTAGACCGGCCCTTTGAGTTCTTGCATAGGTCAAAAGGATGAGAGAGTGACTCATTGCAGGGGGGTGGGGAGGGTGGGGTGGGGTCGGAAGAATCCAGGAAAACCTGATTCAGGGGAAGGACCTGGAGGTGGGAAAGATGAAGGACTTAATTTGGACCATGATAACACTGAGCATCCTTGGGACTCCCAAGAGAAATAAGAAGTAGAAATTAAGAAAGGACTCTTCAATCCTAGTCTAACCAGAGTCACATGACAAGTAAAATATCAAAATCAATTTAACATTCTATACCACATTACATTGATTTTAATGGTCACCTTACTATTAAGATTGTTATTTGATTCTATTTTAAAACTTGGACTTTTTTTTAAAAAAATTCCAAATTGAAATGAGCATACATTCATACATAGGCAGTACACTGCTTACCATAAATTATTTATATTCTCACCTTAAAAAGTGAATCTGCTGTAAAACTATCAGTTACTCAGACGCATTATAAGGAGTCTATGTAGATGAGTCCCTGTTAGCTTTAACTCTCAACCTCACTCAGTCCAAGACCCATCGAGAGGAGAGGCTACACTGAAATTACCTATCTCAGATGGACTGGTGAGCATGTCTGTGGAGGAGTGTCTTGATTGTTAATGGATAAATGAGGGCCCAGCCCACTGTGGGTGGCACAATCCCTTGGCTGGGTTTCTGAACTATAAACCAAGGCTGGTTTGAGTATAAGCCTGTCTGCAATCAAATGACATTCTCCATTACTGCTATACTTCTTAGCTATGAAATTAACTCCTTGGTTGAAGGCAGTGCTGTGCAAAATGGCAAGCAGGCTTGCCTGCCTTCAAGTTCCTCCCTCGGGTCCTTACCTTGACTTCCTTCAACGATGGACGGTAATCTGGAGCAACAAGCTAAACTAAATCTCCCCTCCCTCAAGCTGCTTTTTCTCAGGATGTTTATCACAACAACTAGAACAATGAGTTAACTTTAGTACATATTATTAAAAAAAAAAAAACCACCAAAACCACCCCTGTGTAAAACTACAGTGCTTTCTTCACATCTGTAAACTTCTTGGGAAAGAAAGAAAGAAAGAAAGAAAGAAAGAAAGAAAGAAAGAAAGAAAGAAAGAAAGAAAGAAAGAAAGAAAGAAAGAGAAAGAAAGACAGACATCTTTGAGAGCTTTGAGAATCCAAAACAGTTTCTGATCTAAGGAAGGTATATGTTAAAATTTTTACTGAGGTAATAAAATTAAAACAAGTCACAGTAATAAGCCCAAAATTGACAAGTTCCAAACAATATTCCCTTCCTAATATATGTCATATTCCCTCTTGGATTTTAACATGGCCACACCCTAATAACTTCCCGTGGTGATTACTATAAATTGTCCACGTGGCAGAATCTAGAAATGGCCAAGGAGACAAACATCTTGGTACATCATAAGGGAGTTTCTAGATTGGGTTCAGTGAAGTGGTTCTAGTCACTGTAAAAGCAACTTAAGAAAAGAAGGGCTTATTTTGGCCCAGAATTTGAAGGTACAGTTTATCATGACAGGGAAGGGACAGTGGCCAGAGCACGAGGAGCGGGTCACATGGCATCCACAATCGGGAAGCAGAGAGATGAACACTGGTGCTTGAAGTAGAAGCTTCCGGTCGTGTCATGTGATATAGACTCACATGGTGTTTTGCTGAGTCAAGACCTGTGGGAGGACATGTGATATTTGGAGAGAGTATAAATAGGACTCAACAGGGTGCCCGTATACCTAACCTTGCAACGCTTAGTTGGTCTCCTGTCTTCAGTGATCCTCACCGAGGGAGAGCTGGGTACGGCAGAGAACTCCTGGCATCGAGGCTGGTTCTGCTGGCTCCCTATCCTGGCACTACTGAACTGAACTGCTGGTAACCTGATAAATGGAGATTAGAATCACCCCCGAGGAACTACTAAGCAGGTCCCCTTGTCCTGTTTACCGTCTTTTCTCCCTGCCTTTGGGTGGTGGACTAGAAGGAGAGTCGAAGTGTTTGAGAACCCTTATTAAAGTAGGTTTTGAAAAATCTAAGTCGACAGGTGCTCCGCTTGCTTTTTAGGTCGCACGCTCGCTCGCACGCTCCCTTTAATTCAGCCCGGGCCCAGCCCACAGAACTGCGCTGCCTGCTTCCTATGTTTAGTCTGGGTCTCCTCACCGCAATAAACCTACTCTAGGAAGTTCCTTGCAGGCTATGCCCAGAGATAGATTCTATAGTGATTCTAAATCCTGTTGAGTTGACAGCGAAGACTAGCTATCACACTTCCTTACACTTCTCTTGCTACATGTGTGCGTGCGTGCGTGCGTGCCTGTGCGTGTGTCATCAGACATGAGAAAAGTAACGGTTACATATCCAAGCTCTTACCGTCACTTCTGCTCTCCCTCTAAAACAAGCTCTCTCTCGGTGTTTGTTTTCCCAACCTCACATGACTTTCCACGGGAATGTTCACCAGGAAGTTTAACTTGGCCTTGACGATATTGCCCATTGCCTGGATCCACACTGTCCACTCACCTCCTACTCTTGAAAGTGCCCTTATTGTGTCCCGTGGGCCACTGTATCCAACCAGACCTCAAGCTCCTTGATCTACAGTTACTCACACGTAGTTCTGGTCAGTGAGATTTTTACAATTCTGCTGGGAGTTTCTGGAATATTTTCCTGTAGGTTTAGATTTTTCAAAACTTACGTTAATACGGGTTCTTAAACGCTTTAACCTCCCTTCCAACAAACCACTCACCAGAGGTAGTAGAAAGGAAAGGTTAATAGGCCAAAGGGGGATGTGGACCTGTTTAGAAATAGTTCTCTGGGGTGATTCCACTCTTCATTGTCAGGATATTAGCAATTCAGTTCACTCTAATCAGCAGCAGTAGCACAATCCATTTAAAGATACTGTTCACAGATCTGTAATAGCAGTTTGATCCAGAAGAAACTGAGAGACAAGAAGCTGCTAGAATATCACGAGAGGGTCTTTGGTGTGTTTCAATGAAAAAGGCAAAGTGAACCAGAGCTAGAGAGTCATCAGCAAAGACCAGCGTCAGCAAAGACCAATGGAGACCAGCAATGAGGGGCAAGAACAATCCACTGTCCACTGGGTTATACTTATACACTTTTCAAACATCGCAGGTCCTCTCAAGCCTCCGCTCCAGCAAAACATCACACGCCCTCTTGCCAGGCAGCTTCCAGAAAAACTCCACATGTATGTTCTCAACAAAACCTCTTCCCACACGTCTGCTTCAACAAAACACCATTTCATAAGATAGTTTCCAGAAAACCATCACCCGACACAACTGAGGATCCAAAGAATCCAGAAATTTCCACTTCACTTCCCCCTCCCTTTTTAACCTATCACATCTTTAACCTTGGGTGCTGAGGCCACTGATGCCTAGGGCTGCTGCATCCAGATCACTTTGAAGAGGGTGAGGGGCAGAGGAAGAAGGGCCAAGGAGAAGAGGTCATGTGCCTGGGGTCTCGGCGCCATTCACAGACTGCCATCTTAGCTAATTCTATTCCTAGCTAATTCTATCTCTGGAGTGCTACTGTGTGCAGGTGACTCGATTAATTAAATAGCTGACTTGTTTAAGGTGTCGTCTGTTAAGTTTTGGTTCCCTACAGCTAAGCACAGTTGTCCAAGACACAATGTACAAAACAACAATTTTGATTTCCAAGATCAAAGAGCCTCTGATGACTGCCTGTTCTCCCTCCCTCAGACCTGTTCCTCTCTGGTTGCAGACATCGTATCAACTGCTTCCGCATCCATTCAGTAACACAGGGAAACGGGTCTCACCTTCAATGCCTTAATTTTGTCTCTACCTCTGAACCATGTTTCTACCTCAAATGTTTCTCCCCTCCATTCTATCATCTTGTCACCTAGACAACCCATCACAATAGCCTCTCAATGGCACCTTCCGACCCTAGTCACCATTGTTCCCTCCAACCAATCACAGAGAGAGAGAGAGAGAGAGAGAGAGAGAGAGAGAGAGAGAGAGAGAGAGAGAAATCAAGTGGAAATTCATACCAGGTCATACCACTTCCTTACCTGGGATTATGTCTCACCATGGCTATAAATGTCCACACAGCAAATCAGGAAGGTGAGGCAGGAAGATGGTGAATTTGAGGTCTTCCTGGGTTACATAGCAACACCCTGCTGAGACAAACAAGGGAAGGGAGCTTAAAGTGACTGTGTTCACCAACATGAGCATTTCCTACATACAGATTTACTGAAGCATGTTCCCCGATGAAGCATTAAAATTACCAGTTTTGTAGGACGTCATACAGGTGAAGGCAGGGACAAGATAGAACAAGGCCTGTCATTGGACAAGAAGGAAGGATGGGCGGGAGAAGCAGTAGAGAGAGCATGGAGACTGATGTTAAGATTCCTCTCTGCTCTTTTACAGGTTGTTATGAATGTTCTTAAGGGATGGATGTGTACAGGGCTTTGTATGTTTAGGTGGGTAATTATATATTATCAATGGGGTCAGAGGTTATTGTGTTGTGTGTTCCTTCATGTGGCGATTTAAGTTTAAGAGAGTATGTGGCAGCCGGAGACACTAGGCCACCATGGAATTGGGATGTATATTTCTGGCATGGTGGCAGCATGCCTTGGAAACTGGATGGGTAGAGAGATTGCTGCCAGGCACAGAGAGAAGCCATCAGCAGTGTGAAATGGGATGGAGCAGAGCAGGTGAGAGGCTTTGCTGACTGAGCTGAAGATACCTACCAGATATCTTGGGGTCACTATGGTGCTGGATCTAGTGTGGGGTAAAAGAAAGCCTTTATATAATTTTACAGCAACACAGTCTCACTAAATCTCAACATGCAAGTATGGCTCTATACCATATACTATGTGACAAGCTTGGAAATATGTCTAAGGCACTTCTCCTACATGAAGAAGTATTCCGGTTGTTACCAGGGGAAATAATTGTGTTGCGATTTATGTTGCAAGCATGAAATGTTACTTTTGCTTTAAAGAAATCTTGTTCCAATTGATCAGGCATTTGCTTGAAAATTTAAAAAAGGGAGTTTGTCAACAAAAAAATGGGGACTCATTCTTGTGAGTTTATTTCTTGCTGAGGTGTAGATAGTGAATGGAATTACCTAAGAGGGTCATTAATATAGTATGCCCTTTCTTTTTTTTTTTTTTGGTTCTTTTTTTCGGAGCTGGGGACCGAACCCAGGGCCTTGTGCTTCCTAGGTAAGCGCTCTACCACTGAGCTAAATCCCCAGCCCCTAGTATGCCCTTTCTAAATCAGTCCTATAATGCCAGATCTCCCACCTCCCACATACTTCAGCAAACCCAACATATCACGCCAGACCAAATGAAAATCTGTCTATAAGAATCTGGCAGCCATATATATGTTATGGTTGTGTAGCTTGGGGTTCTTATGGGGCTCCTAACAATGGGAGGGGGTGGAGGGGAGCTGTCTCTGACTCTTTTGTCAGCTGTTGGGACCCTTTTCCTCCTACTGGATTGCCTTGTGCAGCCTTAATATGAGGGGAGGTAGCTTGTAACTTGATTTGTCATGTGTGCTTGATACCCCTGGGAGGCCTGTCCCTTACAGAAGGGAAACAGAGGAAGACTGGATCTGAGGAAGGGGGAGGTGGGAGGAGGGGCTGGGAGAAGAGAGGGAGGGAAGGATAAAGAAAACAAAAAGAATCTGGCTACCACCTCAGCCACTCAGCAAAATTTGTAGGCAGAAATATAAAATAGAACAAGGCACACATTTCTTCTTGTCTTAATTTTTTTTAATCAAAAGTGTGTTGTTTGTTACAGCTAATGAATTTGCTGCTGCTTTAAGACAAGTTAATAATTGCTTCATAAACGTTTCTAGCGTGAGTAGATATAGCCCAAATAAGCAAAGGCTTTTTGGGAAACTCAGTAATTTCTCAGTAGATAAAGGAGGAGCAGAAATGATGGCTCAGAAGTGGAGAGCATTCGTGGCTCCTAGTAAAGGACCCAGGTTCAGAACCACATGGCAGCTTGCAAACATCTATAACTCCAGTTGAAGGGAACCTGACCTCCACAGGCACCAGGCACAAACATTGTGCACATACATTCGTGCTGGCCAAATACTCACACACATAAAGATAAGCAAGCCTTAAAAAAATAATAAAAAGAATATAGAAGTATCCCGAGACTAGAACCTGAATTAATAGTTACAATAGAATCATATAACAGAAATAAAGTAAATAATTGACACAGATTATATAAAATACGCAGAAATAAACACACACAGTAGTGATAACATCAGCGTCATCAGAACAAAATCAGAAAAAGATCTAGTTGCTAACTCGCCTGTCATCATAAGGAATGGATGATTTTCAAGAATTTTTAGCCATCAGAGAGAAGTGACAGATATGTGTGACTTTGGAAAGAGTCTCAGTCACTGGCCTAGACATATTGGTATAAAAAGCTCAAATACATTATTAAACTACACTGATATTTAAATAAGTGAACTCTGAAGCAAGGTAATTTATTGCACTAATATAATTTCTCGTCTGTTTTCCATCTTGAGATATGTTCTTCTCACTCTGGGAAAACTTAAGAATGAAACTCCTGCCTTTTGTTTCCAGGAGTCTAAAATAACAGTAGAAGCTAGTTCAGTCTGAGGGAAGGACACCTCTAGTACACAACAAGTTTTCCTCTGAGTCAACAGAAGAATCAGAATCCAAGGTCTCAGGTGTTCTCTTAAAGGACATTGTAATGCAATACATTGTCTCTAAGGACATTGTGATGTAATAATTGTCTCTAAGGACATTGTGATGTAATACATTGTCTCTGAGGACACAGCAGGGGCTCAGGGATGCTGGATGAAACATTAAGAGATGGAGAGATCCTGAGTCAGAAAAGCCTTTCCCAATGTGTGTGAGAACCTGACTTCAATCACCAGCACCTACATAAAAGCTGGATATTGTGACGAGTGCTGTGTACTGGTAATCTTAGTAATGGGGAGCAAAGACAGAGGATTCCGGGGGCTCACTGACCAACCAGCTCAGCCTCATCGACAGCAGGCTTCAGGCTCCAGCAATCCTATCTCAGTGAACAAGGTGGATGGCTCCTGAAGGGTAATACCAAGGTTGCCTTTGGTTTTCAATATGTATCCACACATCCACACATCCACACTTTTTTTTTTCTGAGACAAAGTTTCTCTGTGAAGCCCTAGCTGTCCTGGAACTCACTCTGTAGACCACACTGGCCTTGAATTCAGAGATTCACCCGCCTCTGCCTCCCTACTGCTGGGATTAAAGGCGTGTGCCACCACCTCCTGGCATTTTTTTTTTTAAGTAGAACATTAGCCCTGGCTTCCCCAACCGCAATAGTTCCCATATTCTAAAGATTAGCAAAAAGGCCAAAGATTGCCAATTAACCTGGAACTCACGTGGTCATCAAACTAATGGCTTCATGGATCTCTGACATTGCAGCTCTGCCTGGGAGCCCAAACATTGACACCACATGCAGGAGAGGTAGACGAATGACTCAAGTTGGGTTCCTTGAGAGCTCTGTGATATAGGTGAAGAAGAAGCTGAATCAATCATTTGCACACCAGCAGAAAAGTGTAAAAAGGACTTAGCACTGGGGAAAAAAAATGAGGTGCTGACACGGGCTAGGAATGGATGAGCCTCAAAGCCCTGCTAATGAAACATTAGTTACACAAGGTCACATAGTGTCCATGAGCAGGAGACCTCCCCAGTAGGCAAATCTATAGGCAGATCACAGATTTGAAGGGGCATGGAGCCAGGAGAAATGAGAGTCAACTGTTGGTGTTTTTGTTTTATCATTTTATTAGGTTCTTATCCCTTTACCCTCCCCCCTTGCAGCCCTATGCCACCCTAATTTCTGCTCACCCCCCAATACTAGGTAGGAGAGAAAGGTTAGAGGGGAAAGGGGATATAGACAGCTCTAGGCTACTTCCCGCTGATTAGGGTCTTTGGGTTCCTCGAGGCAAAACCAATCAATCTTTATCATCAGAATATCCAGCAATCCAGCAAACCAGCAGTAGCAAGTGACATAGCAGCAGGGGCAGCAGCAGCAGGGAGGGGCCACCTCCACAGGCCCTCAGGGTTCTCTCATTAATACCCTCTCTAGAATTTAACTATCTGCAGCCGACAGAAAGCATATGTGCCCATCCCTCCACCCACCCGGAGCACAAGACAATCATAGTTAACAGCTATGGACAAACTGAGGCAGCCTCATATTTCACACCTGGGATTGAAATAAAGCCATAACTGGATTTCTAAAGAAACCAAAATTCTCACTACAGTCAATAGTCTAGCAGTCTCACTACTGCTAGAAAATATTGGGGGTAAAGGTGGTGTGGGAATGTTCTAGACTTGATTACGGTGACAGCTGTACAATTCTTAAGTTACACTCCACATGACTGACGTGTATGACATGTGAACTTATCTCAGTAAAGCTATTACCAAAAAAATGTAGAGGCATTTTAAGCTCCTCCCCAATCTGAAGTGTATAGACATTCATACCGACCTTATGTGTATAAAGGCTTACAAAGTTATTCTAAGAGTGCATCAAGATAGACACTTCTAAAACCGCAGGCCACAACAACTAGGAACTCTGTAAAGAAGTCCGAGGCAAAAGCGATGTGGAAGATGAGGAGAGGCCACACACAGGTTCAGCATCCTGACGATGGGTGACAGGTGGCCTAGGCAAGAGCTCTGCACCCCTACAGAATGGCACACACCAGCAGAGCCCCATCTTGAGAAGCCCAAAGAAAGTGTCATCCAGGGTTATGGTGGGGGCAGGGCAACATGAAAGACCTCTACATGCTGCAAACCTCCACTCGGGGCTGGGAATTCAATGGCAGGGGTTCCATGCCCGTTGGATGACTGCAATGAAGGCTAGGGCTTCAGAGACACAGAATAGGTTCTCAAAAGGACCTACGGCAACTGCACAGGGATGAGATGAGCGTCAACAATTCATAGGTAATTTATTTCACTTATGAATCACAATGAGGTGGGGAATCCGGGTAATTTCTATGACAAGGGCTGCTTATCACTGAGAGCAATACTTCTATTTTTTTATTTCTGGTGCCTACACAAGAACCCCCACACACACACCAGCTATTTATTCCTTCTTTTGTAAAAGAGGAATTAAGTGAAAAAAAAGATTAAAAAAAAAAAACAACAATTCATGCAATAGGGGGTAGAGCCATGCTCTGCAGCGTCCTGGCGTCTCCTAGGTGGAACACTGACATTTGTTTAATCTAGAGCCAGGCCTGTTACATGTCTAGAAGACCAGCCCTCGGGAGGGGAGGCTGAGGTAGATGGGAGGGTTGGGAGTTTGGGGCTGTATCCTGAGACCCTGTCTTTATAACTCTGTAACAAATGGTGAGGGGGCGGTTGGCGGGGGTGGGGGGGGTGTTGGCCTACTATGTGAGTTGCCTGGAGGAATTTTTTAGCTAGTTATAGGCAAATAATTTACATGCAATCTTTAAAAAAAAATAAGGATGTTGCTTGTGAGATGGGAAAATATGTAAGGAGTGGGGACACCCCCAGGAAGCCCTCTAAACTAAGGCGTAGCTTGATGAGAAAGGGAACTGTGGCCTGCACTCCTATTGGCATCAGCAAGCTGAGTGAGGGGTCCTTCCTGAGAAGCAGGACGTGTCGCTGTCAGATACCTTGTGACATTGTCTGTGGCACACAAAGGAAACTCTGAGCTGGGGAGATAGAAGAAAAAAGTTCACAGAGGGTGACGCCCGTAACTTGGAAAACATATGGTAAGTGTGAGATAGTGCCAGGGAAGGGTCAGAGGGAGCAGGGAAGTCTTTGATAGCCTTTGAATGGGGTGCCCAAGCTTACTAGAAAACTAGTTCAAAGTTGAGTGGACTAGACAGCAGGTGTCAGACGGGTGCAGACTCTAGAGAAAGACTTGGGCTCCAAAGTGTGTGTGTGTGTGTGTGTGTGTGGTGTGTGTGTGTGTGTGTGTGTGTGTGTGTGTGTCCGTCTACTACCTCTGCAGCCCAGCTTTTCAAGTGTGCACAGTCAGCTCCCATCAACACATCACTCACATGGCTTGTAGGCTTCTCAAGTTGAGCACATCTTAAAGAGAACTCGTGCTATTTCCTGACACGTCTTTCCCATCTCAGTTAAACAGCAATGCCTTTCCTCTTGCTCAGGTCAAATTTTTTCAGTTTTCCTTTATTCTTCCCATGCTGCCTCCCCTTTCAGCATCCCTCAGCACACACATCCTCAATACATGCAGAACTGGACTTCCTCAGAAGACCCGCACCACCTACCACAACCCATAGCACCATCGAGTCTCCCTGCATCTGGTAACTGACCGCTAGCTGCTTTCACACTTGTTCCCTGTTGTCCGCTCTCAGTGCAATGGCGGGAGGGACAGCAAACGTGTGAGTCAGATCACATCCCTCCTCTGCCCTTCCAATACATGCTAAAATAAAAAAAAAAGCCCTGTATTTAAGAGCCCTCCCTTAAGGACAAATCAACCTGTGTCTGTGTGTTATTTATGAGAGCCAGGGGAGGTTCTCAGGCAGTTGGATATGTCGTAGGTGGGAGTGTGATGGGTTAAGATAGTAAAGGATTAAGGAGCAGGAACTCCAAACTGAATTCTGGGTCCACTTGCTAGGAATTCATCACACCCACTTACTGTCAGCTCAGTGCCAAGGCTCTGTCTTTCAAGATAAATAGAGTCTGTTGGGGATAGTTACCAAACCTCATTCAAAGGTAGGTAGATAGATAAATATATAGATGGATGGATGGATAGATGGATGGATAGTAGATAGATAGATAGATAGATAGATAGATAGATAGATAGATAAATGATAAATAGATGGTAAACAATAGATACATAGACACATAGATGGATACATAGATACACAAATGATAGATACATAAATGCATAGATAGATAAAAGATAGATAAATACTTGATAGATGGTTGATAGATAAATGATGGATATATACATCAACAGATAGATAGATAGATAGATAGATAGATAGATAGATAGATAGATAGATAGATAGATTAGTAAAAACTCAAGAGTTTTGTGGTTTTCTTTCTTTGGTTTGTTTGGTTTAAACATTTCTATGGTTTTTTTTTTCTCAACATGTATGGAAGGTTTGTCTGCATGTGTGTCTGTGCACCATGTGAATGCCTAGTGTGCAAGGAGGCCAGAAGATGCTGCTGGATCCCTCAGAACTGGAGTTACATGTGGTTGTAAGCTGCCATGTAGGTTCTGGGAACTGAATCCAGGCCCTCTGTAATAAGTGCTCTAAACTGCTGAGACATGTCTCCAGTCCCAGTTTTGTGGCATTTGGAGACATGGTATCACTCTGTAGCTCAGGATAGCCTGGAACTTGATAGGGAGAGCAGGCTGGCCTTGAATGTGTGTTGATCCCCCTGCATCAGCTTCCCAAGAGCTAAGTTTACAATTATCAAATGTAAGTCACCACATCTAGCTAAATTTGTGGGGCATTTTTTGTTCTGTTTTATCGTCGTTGTTGTTGTTGTTGTTGTTATTGATTGTTGTTGTTGCTGCTGCTGGAATGTGGAGGGATATGTGTGTGATGTTGGAGTGGGAGGGGTGTGCCATGGTGCATCAGTGTAGCTCAGAGGACAACTTTAAGGAGTCAGATTTTTCCTCCTACCACAGGTTCTGGGACTGAACTCGGGTAGTTAGTCGTGCACAGCAAGCACGTTTACCCTTTGTGCAATAGGCTGGCCAAGGTTGTTTCTTAATCATTTATCTATTAAAAGCAGCCAAATTGAACCCATTGAGTATAAACACTGGTCCTGAATAATTGTCCAGCAAAGAAATCATTCCAAGATCTCCAAGCTTTTTCATTGGCTAGAACCGAATCCTAGTTCCGCCTTTCTATTGTTTTTAGTGTAAAGTGTTACATTGTTTGCATGACTCTGCATTTTGCTTCAATGTGTCTGTTGATTCAAACACTGTTAGTCAGTCAGTGTGTCATTACAGTAACAAAGACCTGAGATGATCAATTTACAAAGAGAGAGAAGGTTGCTTTTAGTTTATGGTTTTGGATGTTCTGATACATGAATGATTGGCCCCATTGCTCCTTTGCCTATGTGAAGAGAGGCCATCATGGCAGGGGCATGTGGCAGAAGTCCCAAGCAGCAAGCAAATGGGAAGAAGAGGGAAACTGAGCCCAGTGTTTGCTGAGCAAAGGAAACTGAGGCAGAAGGAATGTGAGTTGTAGGCCAGCCTGGGTCACGTAGCAAGGTCCTCTGAGACAAAGAGAAAGAGAGGGTGAGATTTCCACAATCCTCAAGTACACACAAAATCTTGAAATCTCCCATTAGACCTTGCCTCTTAAAAGTTCCCACCTACTAAAGACCACCAAGCTGAGAACAGAGCCTTTAATACATACACCTTTGTATGATATTTCAGATCTAAACTATAGAAAATAAAGAGAAACGCACAGTTGATATAGCAAACTAAAGCTTGAAATGGTGACTCATACCTATAATCCCAGCACTCAGGAAGGTGAGGTAGGAAGATCATGAGTTCAAGACCAACCTGGGTTATATGGGAAGAGACTGTTATTGCTATTCTTTGAAGCAGGGTTTGTGTGTGTGTGTGTGTGTGTGTGTGTGTGTGTGTGTGTGTGTGTGTGTGAGAGAGAGAGAGAGAGAGAGAGTTGTGTGTGTGTGTGTGTGTTCGCGTGTGCGTTCACATGCACACACTTACACAAACCATCCACTGACACCATCGGCTGTTAAATGGTATACTAAGATCAACCTCAGGGTTCATAGATCTTCCTGGAAATTCAAGCATTATGGGGAAAGGAAATTTCCCAAAGTCTTAGAAAGTTGTAATGAATTCCAAACTACATTTCAGTCCACATGCACACCTTCTATAAACAACAATCCACACCTGCCACAAGTGACCCCCCCCACCAGTTCAATGTTACCATCCCTTGCCTGTGTGCTTGCCCTCTGCAACCCCCCCAGTTCTCACACCCAATGGGATGAGTTCAGTGGCTCTGCTCACCTGGCTGCTTGCTGCTCTCAGGGAGACATCTCCATGAGGCATCCTGTTCTTGCCTATATTGGCATACCTTCTGGTCTTTGAGTTTCCCTGACACTTGTCTGTCCTCACGAAACACAAAGAAACTCTCCAACCTTTTTCTTTCATTGATAAAATTTTAGGGTGCTGAACAACTGCTAATGTTTGTCCGGGGACTGCTGGGCTTGTGGGGGTTTTCCAGCTTATATTTTTGTTTTGTTTTGGTTGCTTGCTTACTTGCTTGCTTGCTTGCTTGCTTGCTTGCTTGCTTGCTTGCTTGCTTATCATCTGGTTACAACATATCTCTGGCCCATTTAGGTCAGTTTGGAGAATTTGTATTTAGACATGCACCCACAATGAGGGTAACAGGCAATATTTTCACGATATATTTCATCAGACTCTTCCACATTGTATATTCCTTAGTCACAACTGGTAATACACACACACACACACACACACACACACACACACACGCACAGACAGGCACAGACACAAACACAGACACACATACACACACACACACACACACACACACACACACGAGTAATTGGTGTGCAGCTTCAGTTCACTCTTATTAGCCACTCTTGGCTGATAGCCATCTTTGTTAGTCTATCTAGGAAACATGGTCAATTTCTCTTGCTGCTTAAGTACACTAGGGAGGAGGTAGTAGCCAGACTCCATACAGGGAAGGTTGGAATTGAAACATTTGTTAATGAGATTAGCTCCTACCCTATCACACTCCCTGACCACACCAAAATGCCTAAGCAGAGAAAACCTCCATTGACATCAGGATCCTGGAGGTTGCAAGGCACAGAGTGAAGCTCCATGGTGTGAGAGAGATGGTAGAAGACGCCAGAGTCAACATGTGCATCTTACAAGGGATAGGGAAGACGACCAAAGGGAACCAAGGAAAGAGAAACAGCTGCCCCCTAAGCCGGGTGAGGTCCGTCTTCTGTACAGTACCCAGGTATGGCAGAGTCACATTTCTGATGTTTCTATTTCTCCTACACCATGCTGATCTTGAGAATTAAGGCTGTGGACTGGAAAGGAGCAGTCTCCAGGACTCCCGCTTCAGAGCAGAAACAGCCGGCTGACCTGCCACCCAGATAAGCAGGGAAAAGCAGACCCATCATCTCTAGAAGCTAAAAGGCTTGGCAAAGTGAGACTTCATGACCAGCAACCTCTCTACTGAGCATCTAGTAGGAAGACTCGCTCACATACAAAACATCTCATTTGTGTCTTCTCAAGGCGTTGTCCTGCATCGGTATTTCCCAGTTTAAGGAAGGGAAACCAAGCCATTTTGCTTGCTAAATCTCAAAACCCAACAATCATCATTGACTAATTGGTGTCTTCACAATTCGCATAGAATTGTGAAGAACTGTCAGATCTTTAAAGAAATATTTGCAAACACCACCCACTTCACTTCTGCCACCTTTCTGATTGCCCCTCGAATGGATTGCCAAAAAAGACCCCAAATCCCCACTGCTTCTGCTAGCTTGCATGCCTCTGATTCATTCTCCCCTTAAAGCAATGGTCAACTCAGACCACTCTTCTGCTAACAATCTCCCAAAGCCCTCACATCTCACGGACGTAAAATATCCAAACTGCCTTCAGTGACCTGCAGCCACTTCTCCCTTATGTAATCCAGTGTCGCTTCTATGGCCACCTCTTGGACTGGTCTCCCCTTAATCTTTGCACTGGCTGCATCCTTGGCTGGAAACGGTCTTCTCCCAGGCAGCCAACATTCATGCTCCTTTCTTCTTCTTTTTGGTTAAATGTCATCTCATTAAAGTCTTGCTAACTATAGTAGGACTTCATCTCAGATGATCCCTGACAACCCCCACTTTCTGGTTCTCACACCGTCACGCACCCCATAACTCTTGGCTATAAGAGCCAGTGAATTGCTTCCAGTAAATAAGGCAGCAACCATGATGGGATGTCACTTTGCAAATTCAGCTCCAAGAAAGCTAGGTCTTTCATCCTAGGTACATTCCTTGATTTCCTTCCTTGCTTTATGACTCTTGGGGATGCAGACTATCACACCATATGTGACTGTATAGAACTCAGAGTGCAAAGGGATGGAGGATGCTACCCCGCCATTAGTCAGCAAGGCACTGAGTTCTCTTCGCCCAACAGGCAGCCACAGGCTGGCTTCTGCCAACCGTTCCACAGCAAATACAGCTGCTTTCGAAGACTTGAAGCAGGAGCACAAGTTAAGCCCCACCACATTCCTGGCACATGGAAACTATTTCATAATTAGATATCTATTGCTATACATCCATACATTTTAGAGTAATTTGTGTTGCCAAATGTGTGTAGATGCAGCCCTTCTCCTTCCACAACCGTCCCCCAGCACCATCTCCATAGTAGCTCATGCTGTGGCTGTTGGTTTAGCTCCGGCCCCACCTGGCTTGGTTCCTTTCCTGTTACTACCAAGAAAAATACCCTGAGAAAATGAGCATAAAAGAAAGGGGATTTATTTTGTCTTGCAGTTCACAGCACAGACCTCTATGGTGAGAAAACCACAGCAAACCCATGAAGCAGCTGGTCACTCTGCACCCACGATCACAGTCAGGGAAGACGGTCACGCTGCATCCATAGTTAGGGAAGAGAGGGCAGTGAAGGGATGTGTGCTGGTGGGGCTTGCGTTCCCCACATCATCTGGTCCGGGGTTTTCCATCCCAGGAATGCTCCCACTGATCATTAAGATGGTCTTCTCACTTCTCTAATCATCCCAGTTGAGACAGTCTCTCACAGGGACACCCCAAAGGATACACATCTCCCAAAATTATTCTAAACCAAAATAACACTCGCCAGCACACAAGCACACACATAAGCACACATGTGCACTCACATCCACACTCATACACATGCAAACATGTACACTCACACACATATACAAACTCATACACATGCACACACTCATACGCAAATACACACACATGCACACACACTCACTCATACTCACACATGCACTTACACACTCATACACACATAATTCACATGCACACTCACATTAGCACATTCATGTGCATGCACACTCACGCATATGCACACACAAACATGCATGCTCACACACACCCACACGCACATACTCACACTCACGTGTGCACACTCACAGTCACACATATGCATGCACACACACACAAACACACACATACACACATACAGGTTTTCCACAGATCAGTGACATTTGTCACACTTAGAACACACCTAGCATAGAGTAGCCCTACGTTTGATGAGCCTGTATCAGTGGAGAGGGAAGAGCTTTGCAAAGAGATGAAAACCCAGCTTCACCCGGAAGGTCTTGGCGCATGTTAAATGAGCAAAGCAGACAGTTTGTCTGATCTTTAGCACCTTCCTAACAAAGTGTGCTTCCTCCCCTCAGGAGAGACTTAGATTAAACAACATCGGTATCGCAGACAAGAGTGTGATTTCTAGATACTTATTTTCACAATACTTGGCACGGTAAAGAGGTGTCGCTTGTTTAATTTGGATGTAGGCGTGGTCTCAGTGACTGTTTTTACGTTCTAGGTCTCACGACACCTATCCCCTAAAAGTACACACATCCCACTTAAGAAGGCGCCCCACCTTTGGCTTTCTAAATTGCTCCACGACTCCATCTCAGAAGTTCTTTCAGACCTTTATGGGCTCTGAATTAGATGCTCACTTTGAGAGCCATTCAGAGAAAAATAAAAATTAGTTCGTCTGCCACTCTTACTGAATGGCCTCTTAAAGCCCACTGTCTCCATTGTGGTAGCCAGACAATAAGATAATTCCCAGAGCGATTGGCAGTTATTGCATTGCAGGGCCACTGTGTGGTTGCCGCTGAAGTGAAATCATTGGGTGGATGATCTTCCGTTATTACGGACCCGTGCCGTTCTCTGGCAGGAAGCTGTGCAAGCAGATCGTTCCTGCGGAACAATGATGTTTAAAACCTTAATAGTGGCCAAGCGATGGGAGCAATTTCCCTAACAGGATTGGGCTGAGGATAAACGAGATGTCTGACAAGCTGCTCTGCTGCACGGTTATTTCCTGAGCCCTCCAGGGGAACTCTGCTTTATTTATTGTTTTATCCTAAGCCCAGCCCAGTTCCAGTTACATGAGAGGCGTACTGTGGACGTGTGTGGATTAGAAGAGAAATTGGCGAATGAAAGTTATTACAAGCCCTGGGTGAGGGTTTCCTTGCCTTAAAGCAGGACCATGATGGGTTGTCCCTACTTTATTGGATCTCCTTGTTGGTCTTGCCTGGAAGGATCCACGGATAGGACTATCAAATCCCGGCTAGCCAGCATCATAGTGTTTGAGGCTTATTAAAAGGATTGAATTAGCTACCTTCAATCGTTAGTACCAGGAACTAAGGCTAATGGGTAATGAGTGCATGATTGCTTAGTAAACCTAGAACTGTCTGATGCCACAAACGCAAGAGCATCCACATGTTCTCTCTGTTCTCTCTTCATCAGTCTTGCCTCAGACACCCCAAGTTAAGTGTGGAGAAACTCAAGAATACGACTCGCTTGCTCTCTTCTGTTGGCTAACCCCTTTTACTTAAGATTTATTTTGCATTCCCAAGGTGCTCCCAAAGATGCATCTCTGAGACCCGCAAGACCCATATGTGGTTGGTAGAAGACTCAAGGCCTGTTTAACAGATAAGGAACTTGACGCATAAATAATTGAGTTGCTGGGGCGGGGAAGATAGTGTAGTGGTAAAATTAGTGCCATGCAAGCTGAGAGTATGAGTTCAGATACCCAGCACCCACCTAGAAAGCCAGGAATGGTGTGTGGCGGGGGTGGGGGTGGGGTGTGCAGCCATGGGGGTGCAGCCACAGAGATGGGTGGATCGTCACAGCTCTCTAACCATCTAGTCAAGCCAAGCAATGAGCTCTGACCTCAGGGAGAGAGAAACCTTGTTTCAAAAACAAAGGCAGAAAGTCAGAGGGGAAAACACATTCGAGCAAGCTGTCTTGAGCAGAACATAGGCCGTCAGCTTCGTTTGTCTTGCAGCTCCCAAACACCCCATCTCTGAGGAACCCCTCTCCACGCTGAGGCCCGTCTTCGGCAAAGGCCAGCTCAAACACATCTCTTCAGTGCAAACACTGTTTGTGAGGCTGCCTGGGAAGCCTGAGATCCTTCGGAGGCAACCCCTTCAGGATTCTCAAACTTTGGAGTGACTAACCCACAGAGTTTGGAGTGAGCCCTTGAAAAACCGGGGCTGTCCTTTCTTTCTTCCATTCTCCTGGGAGCCGAGTAAAAGGTGCTAGCATCCTCCGTGGGTGACACACATACTAGTTGCTGTGGGTGAGAGGAATCTTGGTACTGAGAGGTGACAGCTGTATTCCCAACTCAATCTGATGACTCACTCCACAAAGGACAGCCTGAGGCATCGAGTGGAGAGTGCAGCCAGGATGTAGCATAGCTCAGCTGACTAAATCCAACAAGGAGGAACCGACTAACAACGATTGTTGCTGCTATGTGCCAGCATTGTGCAGATCTCATTTATATGTTATTTCATTCCATTTACTCCTCAAAACAATCCCTTCACCCCCTGGATATGATATTTGTTCCTGACGTTCGTTCTGATTTTTATTAAAATGTCTTCAACTTCCGTTACGTATACGATGTGTAAGAGCTGCCCTGATTTTGTGCTGGGGTAGCATAAATGCCTTGGATTAAGCTGCTCAGTCTAATCCTGGGTGTTTGGTCACAGTTAAAGGAAGCAATGTCAACAAAATAGGGCCAGTAAGTTTTCTGGGGGTGGTGGACATTTAAATGCCAGAGCCATGTTCTCACATTTTGGGTTGAAGGAATTTTAGGTTGAAGCTAACTTCAGGAATGGCAAAGCAAAAGCATAAAGAGAAACTGCAACGTCATTAAACATCGAGTCATACGACCCTAAAGCTGTTTCCTTGACCCTCAAATTTTCTCTTACATGGGAGCAAAAGGTGAAATTGTTTATCAGTGTACTCATTATGAGTTTGGTATAAAGTGAACCCATTTTCTGTTACTTTAACAGCATACCTGAGGTTGAGAGGCTTATAAAGAACGAAGATCTATTTAGCGCACTGTTTAGAAAGCTCATCAACATGAGCGGCTCTAACATCAGCTCAGCTCCGGTGAATCCTCATGACAGATGGCATCACAATGTCATAAGCATGAGGCCGAGGTGACATGGGAAAACAAGAAGTTAAAGAGACCCTGGGATCGATCCCATGAGAACCATTATTCCCTCCAAGGACCCAGGCATCAATGAACAAACAACCTCACAGAAGGCACCACCTCTTAAAGGTTCCACTGCCTCCCTGAAGACCATGCTCCCTGCACACAAGCATCTAAATCGCAGTAATGTTGTATTACCCAAGCCTTCTAGGCTCTGGTAAGACTGGGCTGCCACAGTGACATCCAACAATAATTGAACAGAGGCCAGACTTCATTCTTCCTTCGAGGAACTGAGGGTGGGGATGTGTACAGGGTTTTAGCTCAGCTCCTTGTTTTTATTTAGACACCGGTCTTCTCGAGGATTCTCCCACCTTCGTCTCCATGGTCAAGCATGGGCTGCCCTCAGTCCTAAGTCACAGTGGAGTGAAAGGCCATGGAAGAGTCTCACGTTCCATGCGGTATCCACTCACTGAAAAGTGGATATTAGCCCAAAAGCTTCTGCTAACACATCTAGCAACAAGACACAAGACTTCTGCTCACATCTAGCAACACGCAGCAACGAGAATGACTTGGGAATGTCAGCAGCCACGGGCCCGGCTCCATACCTAGTACCAGCAGGGGAAAGCGGTGGATTGCCATCAGTCTTAGCCACGCCTACTGTCAGAGAGCCCACCTATAGGGAAGCGACACTAGGAAATCTTGCCGGTAATCACATGCCCCTGAGTTGTAGAACAAGGGTTAAGGCCAGCTCATCGATTCTTCCTCCTGCTCCATTTATGTGTCAGCCTTTCTCACAATTCCAGATCCTAAAACGACGTCAGACGTCATGCGTGCGTGTCAGAGGTTGCATCCTAAAATGACGTCAAACACCTTTATCAGCATGCGTGTCAGAGGTTGCAGATGCCTGCTCATATCCTGCAAATAGATAACAAGCTGTCTGCTGAACTCTCACCCGCGACCCTTTTCTACTTGTAGGAATGAGGTGCTGGGTCAGGGATGAAAGGGCGACCACCTCCAACCTGACCCATAGAAGCGATCTGGGTGGCCACACGTAGATGGAAGAGTTGCTACTGGATGATTACAGTACGGGGTAGAAAAAAAAACAAGGTTGGAAATGTAAAACATTCAGCCTGGAGGGAACACGCAGCCTGGGGAAAGAGGAATCACGGGCACTGAACAATAAAACCAGCAGAAAAGGGAAGCGGAAGGCGTCGTGCAGACAGGATGAATTCGGATCTTTTCAGACAGATGCGTTAGAACATTTCTATCATTTTAAAAAATGTTGACTGATTTGAATTGGCAATGCCTTCCTTCAGTGGGGTTAGATTCCTTTCTCCTAATCCTAAATGCCAGACACCAAATTCCTCTCTGCCAACATCCTAAAGAATATCAATTTCTTGGCCATTTTTCTTGAATATTTCGCATATAGAAACAAGTCGATTCTTTAATTTTGTTACCTAATTTTCTGTACCCTGATTTGTTCATAGAATATCTTGGTAACTGTATTGCCATTTTTATGGCTACATATTTTGTTGTATAGGATGTCACAATTTACCTAATTACTTCCGTGTTGACAAAGATTTGCATTGTTTCAAATCTTCTGCTCTCACTGTAACACTGGGAGCATTTCAATCACTCTAGATAAATAAGTCTATGAAATAATTCCTACCATGGAATTCAAAGGTAAAGCATTCAAGATAGTCACAATTTTGAATGCTATTTCCAAATAGCTGTTCGTGAAGTTATTCAAGTTGATTATCCCACTGGTAATGTCTGAGAGCACCCATCTCCTGGGGTCTGCTCACGTTTGACTTCTTCTCACTCTGCAGTAGTGTTTCTCAACTTCAGGGTCCTAATTCCTTAGGGGGTCAAATAACCCTTTAACAGGGTTCACCTTAGACCACTAGAATATTTGCATTATGATACTTGTACCAGGATTCATAAAAGTGGCAAAATGACAGTTATGAAATAGCAACAAAAATAATTTTACGGTTGAGGTCACCACAACATGAGGAACCATATTAAAGGGTCGCAGCATCAGGAAGGTTGAGAACCACTACCCTACAGCATTAAAAATGACTTCCTGTAGCAACTTGATTCCTATCCACAGCACTGTAAAGCCATCTTTTAATATGCTTAACAAGTGCACCCTCTTTTCTGTAAATTTTATTTTACACATTTTTTTAATTGGGCTTGTGGCTTTTTTCCTATTGATTTATGAGAATGTTCTATACATAAAGAAGATGAGATCTTGCTCATTAAATAAACTACAAATGTTTCTAACTTCAGATTTATGACTTTGTAATAGTACTTCTTTTTAAAAAAAAGATATACTGTGCGTGTGTGTGTGTGTGTGTGTGTGTGTGTGTGTTGGTATGTTTATGTGTTCGTCTGCAAGTGTCCACAGAAGCCAGAAGAGGGCGTCAGATCCACTGCAACTGAAGTAGCAGGTGGTTGTGAGTCCACTGATATGAACGCTGGACCCTCCGCAAGAACAGGCAGACAGGCTGAACTGCTGAGCCATCTCTCCACCCCTATGTGGCTTCTCCCACTGCAGGAAACCATGCCCTCTGTTCACTTTCTGAGGCACCACACTGAATTGAGGTGCTAGGGAAGGAAACTGAACTTTAATAGACTCAAGGAATGGGGCACAGCCACGGAGGAACTTCACCCTTCAAAGTTTCTTCTTTTATTTGACACCATCATTAACTACTCTCTGGTGCCACAGAACTCAGCCCACTGACTAGACAAAAATCATTCATGACGTCAGCCATAACAGTCCAAAGGAAGACAGGCTTCCTGGCTGAATCAGAGAGCAATTAAAGCTCCGAGGTCTCCAGAGAATGCAGTGACCCCAGCAGATTTCCTTCTTTCTGAAGCTACCTCCTCAGACTATCCAATTATAAGAGTCTGAAGAATCAGCCTGCAAAGGACTTGGTAACAGAATGAGGAAAGAAAAGAAAGATGACGGGGGGGGGGGGGGGGGGGGGGAGGATGACTATTAGAAATCGCACTGCAAGCAAGGAGTGTTCCACACAGGACCCAAACTGACCGCAGCAGACAGAATAACTTTGTAACATTTCTCGAAGGAGGGAGGAGGGATCCCTTTTCAGAGGATCATGTATCGGGGGAATAATGCAATACAGATAGAGTGGTGAGTGGGGCCCTGCTTCTCTTAAAGGTTTAGGAAGAAAACAGATCTATAACAACACCAGGAAAATGGGCCAAGGCTGCTTCCAAAAAGAATGTTTCCTGCATTTCTCAGACCCATCTGAAAGCCACCTGCATTCTGAACCAATTCTGCCTCTGTCTTGTAGGATCCTAGGAGTCTTACTCTTGTTCCCTACCTAGTCCCGACCTCCACAGGCAGTCTATCGGCTCTCTGTGGGCTTCCTCTTCCTCCGATTAGCCTCTCACTATATAACTTTTGCGCTGGATCCCACAGGCCTGGCAAAGCAATCTTCCCCATGCCTTGGCTTCTGCCTGGCTTCCTGACCCACGTTCAGGCGCCTGTTTCTGCTGGAACACTGCCCTGAACTTCAGCCTCCTTGGCAAGGGCACCAGCAGGCCAGCTGGCCCTCAGCCACCATCCTGTTCCTCTTGGAGACAGGACCGAGTTCTTTTCCAACCCGGATGGTACTCAAGGCTCCTCTATGGTTACTCTTCTTTTCTTGAGCACCAACTGAATATTTCCATTTTCCATTGTTCCATCTGATCCTAGTATAGACCTCCCTCCCTCCCCTTCGTGAGAACTCACAGATACCTGTGTCAGCAAAATCAAGTCCCGATTCATCGCACACCGACTCCACCCACTTTCAAATGAAAGTATATTTATTAAAAAGAAAACTGGAGGTCCAAAGACTCCAGGTTTGATGAATTCTGCAGCCTGCAGGTGTCATGAAGGATCCTTGGCTTCTCTCTTGCTCTGCTATTCCAATCGTGCAGCCTACTCTTCAGAGAGCTGCACAGCAGCCAACCTGATCAGGGGTGGGAAAGTCTCCACAGGATCCTAGGAACGATTCATGATTCATCCACTAGGAGTCCGGCCAGCCAGCTGTTGAGCTACTCACGGTGTGATCTCAGCCATAGTGGAAGAATGCACGCCACAGGGATGGAAATGGACACACACACAGTAGGAACTTTCTGGTTTGGGGAAGTGGGTTTACAGGGGGCTACTGTTGACAATCATAAATGATAAATCATAAAAAGGGATTAAATGTTATCTAGAAAGAGAATTGTTCTTATCTTTACATGCTGTTTAAACTGAGCTAAATGAACTCAGAGCCTGGAGCTCAAGAAGCAGTTGACTTAGGATTAATTTTTCTCCAGCCAGACTTAACCTGCTTTTCTCGGCAGCAAGAATGCAATGTGGGCTAACTCTCAGATTTTCTCGTAGGCACTGCTCTGCAGGCTGAGCTGAGGTTGCAAAGTTATCAGGATGAGGCGACAAGTCTGACCCTGTGCCATTGTCTACCCTGGTTTGCTCGTTGGAAGGAACCTCAAGACTCTAATCATGTCAACATGGCGTCTAAATTGCCCTCCTCTGAGTCCCATCTAGCCTCCCGGGCCTCTCTCTTCCATTAACAAAAACAAACCGTTGTCCACATACACCTAAGATTACCATGAAGAGCTAAGCTTAAATAATAAAGGAAAAAAATTTATGCAAGTTTTTATAAGCAAAACACCCCTCAGAGCCCAGGCCTTGCCTGCTGCTGCTTCATGCTACCACTGCCCAGAAAGTAAACAGAGCAAGAGGGAACATTACAGAGATTTGGGAAACAGAGAAATCATCCTTAGGTGGGCCTGAAATTTTTTTCTTTATTAATGTTTTCTACCATTAAATTTAAGTATGAGCGTGTTCAAAGATACTCAGAAGCTGAAAGGCTAACCCAGTAAATGATAGATTCCTGTTAGTAACATTAAACACCTGCCAAGTTTGCCACATTAGCCTTCTATATATTTCACTATGCATGCATGGATGTTCTTCCTACATGTATGGCTGTGCAACCCATGGTTTGGAGCTCAAAGAAGATGTTGGATCCCCTGGAACTGGAATTATAAACAATTTTGAGCTGCCATGTGTATGCTGGGAGTCAAACTCCATATATATATTTCAATTTCTATATTATATATTTCATCTGTTTTTTAAAACAAGGTTTATATAAATTGGTATTGGTTATTTTTCTGGTAGATGTAATAAAATCCTTGCCAAAATCAACTTAAGGAAGGAAGGTTTATTTTGGCTTTTAGTTTGAGGGTAAAAACCATTTCGGGAAGGAGGTCACAGCAGCAGGACGCTGAGGCCCCTGGTCACACTGCATAGTCAGTCAGAAATTAGAGAGGTCGGGGTTGACAGTCAGGCCTCTCCTTTCCCCTCAGTCTGAGACCCCAGCCCATGGGACAGTGGCATCCACATTTGGGGTGAGTCTTCCTGGCTCTGTTAAACCTTTCTGAAAACATCTTCACGTGTTTCCATAGTGACTGTAAGCCCCCCTGAGTGACAGTGTGACAGTGTGGATTCATCGTCACAATACTGTTTCCAGTCTTTTCTTTTTTTTTTTTTTTTTTTTTTTTTTTTTTTTTTGGAGCTGGGGACCGAACCCAGGGCCTTGCGCTTGCTAGGCAAGCGCTCTACCACTGAGCCAAATCTCCAACCCCTGTTTCCAGTCTTTATCCTCTTAGCTTATTCTAATCTAGAAGAATTTTCTTACCTTTATGTTTATTTATTACTATTATTATTTTTTAATCATGATGACCTTCAAAGACAACACACAAGTAAAAAGTCCCAAATTCTGGACCATTTGGTTTTTTACCCCAAGGCATTCTTTAACCTGTTTTTCTAGTTTGAGTGTGCGGTGAAAAGGCAAGCCTGATTAGTCTCAGGCTGAATTTGTCAGGAGCACATAGCTCATTGAAAGAGTTTAATAGAAAGAAGTTAAATGAAGGGGCTGTTTCCAAGCAAATGGGCAGGCACAGGGAGTAACATAGATGGGGTGGGGGGTGGAGAGGCCCTCTGCATCCCTGTTCTCAGGACTGAGCTGATCAATAAAGCACTATGGGGGTTGTAGTTTTGAGAAAGATTTCTATAGTGAATCCTAGATCTAAAAGGAACACAGCAGCCATCGCCAGCATGCACCTAGGGAAAGCATGAAGCAGTGGAGCCCAGCCACCAACCCACTCCTCCATGCTGGGCATTCCCCCTACACACACACACACACACACACACACACACACACACACACACGCTCACAATCATAGGTGACAGGGGAAGTCTCCAACATCCAGACTAAACTGAAACAGACCAAACGTATTGATAAGGGTAAACAGAGAATGACACACAGCTTAAACATTTTGGCCTAGGATGCTTTGGAAGGCATAAGAAGATACAAACAACCGTGGCATGAAACTATTTGAAAGAATGTATACCTATCAGGCTCAGTATAATTTTTCCCTTTATATCATTCCCCCCACTCTCGGCATAGCAACGATTTACAGTGTGCTGTGTGTTATTCTTAATTAGGGGATGATTTAGACTATGCATGAGAACATGTGGGGACTATAAGAAAACCATTGTTGGGCTGGGGATTTAGCTCAGTGGTAGAGCGCTTACCTAGGAAGCACAAGGCCCTGGGTTCGGTCCCCAGCTCCGAAAAAAAAAAGAACCAAAAAAAAAAAAAAAAAAAAAAAGAAAACCATTGTTTATCTAAGAGTTTCGAGCATGCATACATGGATTTGGAGGACCATGAGGAGTCCTGGGACTAATCCTTCACAAATGCTGAAGGCAGCTTCATTCTCCGAGATCTTCGTTCAAAGGTCACATACAAGAAACATTCAATAAATATCTGCTGTATTAGCAGGTGGGGTGATCCAGCACCTTTAATCCCAGCATGCCTAAGGCAGAGGCAGGCAGATCTCAGTGAATTCCAGGACAGCCTCTAGTCTTCAGAGTAAGTTCCAGGACAGACAGGAAAGGGTTACACAGAGAAACCATAACTAACTCTAACTAACTAACTAACTAACTAATTAATATTTTGTTGTGTTGAGCTCCACTGTGGAAGACCCCAAGCTGAACCTTACAAGCTCTCACTGTCACAGAGATTCCTGTAACCACTCTCCTCACAGTTAAAGAAAACATTCCACTCACTCAAGCCATCTTTTATACAATGTATTTTTCCCCTCTCTGGAAGCCCAGGGCTTGCATCATTTCTATGAAAACATAGCCAGGGTCATATAATACACCCCCTTCATTCACCCTGCAATGTTTCAGCTTGCTTGGAAGGTGGCCTCTGGTTTCCAAATAACAATTTGAAGTACCTTTAAATAGAATACATTAGTTTTTAAACAGACATCTAAAGTGCTCGACATTTGCATGTAAAAGTGTCATTAGGTTGAAGTGCTACTAACGCTTGGTGCTTCACAAAGGAAGTGATTGAAAAACCTCTGTGGGCTGTAAAGAAAAAGATGAGGTGTGCTGAGACTGTCAACCCCCCTCTCTGTCACAGCCAGAGGCAGATGGATACATTGTTATAGGAAACCTGGAGGCTCCTTTTGGCTGGAAGATCTTAATTGAGCTATGTAAATTAACCAGTCCCACCTGTCTTGTGACTAAGCTAAATTGGTTTGCATCTAAACCTCATTATCCACACATAGTAACTTCAGTATGGTTTGACAATATAGACATCTGTTGGAATCCATTTTTTTTTTTTTTTTTGTTCTTTTTTTCTGAGCTGGGGACCGAACCCAGGGCCTTGTGTTTCCTAGGCAAGCACTCTACCACTGAGCTAAATCCCCAACCGGAATCCATTTTCTTATCAGTAAGACTAGAAAGATGAATTGATTAATATCTATGGCTACCAAGCACTATGACTCCATAAATCTTTTGAGACTCTGTAATGGATCAGGTATATTCGTCCTATGATACTGACTGAAAATATCCTAAATATATATCATATGTAAATGCACATGAAATACATGTTATGTAAAAATAAATATAATATATATGTACATACATACATATATACATATCCTAACTCTCCTGAACAAAAGATAATTTGTTGTCTAAAGAACATATTTAGCTTTATTCAATACCTTTACATTTCCAAAAAAATATATCACAGCCAGGGTGGGAGAGGAGGAACTAACAGACATCATGAAAAACCACCAGATGTTCAGTGGATTCAATTCCTAGTTCTGCCAATTACAAACTATAAGAACTTGGTCAATTTACCTACCCTTAGCACAATATGCAGAATGTCTCCGATGCCAGATCTTAACTCATCAAAGGCTACTGCCCAGGGTGTGGTGGTGTGTGGAGGTGGGGTCTGTGGAAGGTGAGAGCCACCCCAAACGTGTTGGTGCCCCATAAACACAGGCCTGAGAGCTGAAGCTAGCTGCCTATGGCCAGAGACTAGGGGTGCACCAGATCAGTGTCTATAAAATCCTTGATCTTGGGACTTCTAGCCTTCAGAGGGTAAGGACTGACTTCCTGATGTTTGTAAGCTGCCTGCTCTGTGGGATGCTGTTATAAATGCCTGGAAAGACTGAAGTGCCTAGGATTTCAATCCAAAGTAAAACAACTGTTCCTCTCCAGTGCTATAGATGTCCTACATGATAGCCTATATGAGAGTTCCTGGCATCTTACTTGGAACCCTGTGATGAACTTATCTATTTATTCATCTATGTATATGATGGTGTATATGATGTATATGTAGATGTATATGATGTATAGGTATATATATATGTGAATATAGCTGTATATGATGTGTATGTATATGACATATATGTATATGATACATGTGTAGATGTATATGACATATATGATGTACATGTGTATATGTATGTGTATGACATATATGTATATGATGTATATGTAGCATATGTATATTATGTATATGCATGTGCATGTATATGTACATGTGCATATGTATATGTATATGAATATATATTGGTTCGTATTGGTTTTTCGAGATAGGGTTTTTCTGTGTAGCCCTGGCTGTCCTAGAATTCACTCTGTAGACCAGGCTGGCCTCAAACTCACAGAGACCTGCCCATCTCTGCCTCCATCAGGCCTGGTACTAATGAAATAATATTTACTGGCATTTTCCTTATTATAGCCTTTATGAAAATAATTGATTGAAACTCTCAGGTAAGACTGCCCATCATGTCAATTAAGGTTTGCAATTAATATTAGCGATTCGACAAGTCCTAGACTCACCTAGGACACAAGTCTCTAGGCATGCCTGTGAAAGATCATCTGGATCAGGGTGGCCCTTGAGCAAGTTCATGACGCCTTATTGAAACTGGGTTAATTGAACTGAGAGGATCCGCCCCGAATGTGGGCGGCACCGCTCATGTCTCCAATCCCAGGTGGCATAAAAAGGAGAGTTACGCCAGAGCATTTGTGGCTCTCTGGTCCTCATCTGCAGATACAACTTGCCTGTACTTAGGCTTCTCCCAGAACTGTGAACATAATTATACCCTCTCTTTCCCTGAGATGCTCTGGTCAGGGTGTTTTGTTGCAGCAATCGGAGAAGAAAATATAAGGTTGCTAGTCTACTTTGACTAACTTGATGAAATGAAAATTTGCTAGAAGGGTTATGAGAGGGCTCAGAACCCTCAGAGAAGAGTAAAGAATCAGGCCTAGAAAGAAAAAAAGAAAGGAAGAAAGAAAGAAAGAAAGAAGGAAAGAAAGAAAGAAAGAAAGGAAGGAAGGAAGGAAGGAAGATCCCAGAAGGCCTGTGTCACCAGAAATGTCACAGTCTCTGGTGTTACTACTGGAACAAGTGAAATCTCTTTAGTCTCTGTGTCCGCCGAGTGAGACTAGGTTCCAGGGTGACACCCGTTTAGGTTGAGTCCTACAGCTTGCCTGCAGTGTGGCTGGGGTGAGCGGGGCCTCTCCGTCCCGCCAGAATGGAACCGAGTGACAAGCAATTTCCCAAAAGAAAATATTCCTGTCGCTGCCAAAAGATACTGAGCAGATAGAGGACTGCCAAAAATCACACAAAAAAATTTCCACTAAACACCCTGTGCTTTTGTGTTTTGGCATCAAGGAAGGGCTTGGGAGAAGAAAGTATGTGTGGAAAAGGCTTAAGTGCACGCGCCTGCACTTTCAGCTCTTGGGAGGTAGAAGCAGGGGTGTCACGTTGTAAACCCCAAGCCAGTCAGATCAACAGAAAGAGGGAAAGAAATTTGAGGGGAGGGTGTCAGGGGGTAGACAGACATTATCAAAGTCCAACAAGCTGACCCTATCACTCGCATCAGATCTTTCCTCAAAAGAACGTTAGGTTCGGCTACTCGGACGCGGTGTGTGTGGGGTGTTTGTCTCTGTAAGTCGTAGTCATTCCCCACCAGCTACCCTGCATCTTCATCCCTTTCAGGGCACACTGCATCTCCGAATTTCCAAAACACATAGCAGGGCTGGGTTCGCACTGCTCCGCCAGGCTTGGGACTAAGGAGGCGTGGCCTTCGATCCCAGATCTGACCTTCTCTGGGCGCAGCTCTGCGGCTTCGCTCAGCTGCTAAGTTTTCATTGGCCCTGCCTGCCCGGCTGTCCAAAGGGCCTTTCTCTTCTGTATGAACCATGTCTACTCCAGGTCCATCATGAACACAGCAGGCTATAGAGACCATTGCATGCCCGTGAGCCAAACTTAGTCATTTGCATCTCCCTCTGTCATTCTCTCTACATCTGACCGCTTTGGTGAGCTGTTGTTAATAGTTCAAAGCTGTCCAGAGTCTCACAAGCACTGACCAACTTTCTGTCCTTTTGTTCCCCCAACCTGAATACTTGGGCTCCATACAAACCTTGTCGCATTCACTTTTTCGTGACCCACATTTATGAACCTGACTTATAGGCCATCTAGATCATCCAGACTCTCCTCCTTCATAAAGATCACATCCCATAGCGCTTGGCAAATCCCTATGCCATGTCTAAGGGCCCAACTTTTTAACTCTCCTGTGAACCAAGTCCTATTCTTCAGGCCTAGGTCTCCAACACTTCCCTTTAAATGCCCAGTTCTCCCAGTGATACCCACCTGTGTTCTATTGCGATGATTCTCAACCCCTTACAGATCAAACAACCCTTTCATGAGGTCACTTAAAACCATCAGAAATCACAGATATTTACACTACGATTCCTAACTGTAGCAAATTACAGTTATAAGGTAGTAAAAATAATTTTATGGTTGGGGGGAGGGTCGTCACCACAACATGAGGAACTATATTAAAGGGTCCTGGTACCAGGAAGGTTGAGAACCTCTGCGCCATTGTCTTCACGTCCCTGATATGCACAGGGACCTGCACCAGTGGCTCATGTGAGCTAGTGCACAGGGGACTTGTCCTCTCATGTCACCTCCCTCTGTGTAGCCCTTGTCTCAAGCATGGATGAGTACTTATATTACACAACGTCCCTGCTTCTGCAACTCTCGGACCTGTCTTCTCCCCTTCCCCACATCTCACAGCCTCGTGAACCAGGCACTGAGGAACTCCTTTGCTTATGTAAAGCCTTTCCTGGTTCAGGCAGTTCAGAGGCAGAAAAAAAAAATGCCCTGATTATCGTAGCTTCCTGCTCTGAGTCACTAGTAAACCTCCTGCCTGCATGCTGAATCACAGGATTTTTCTCTTCCTCTGTGGTAAATGTCAAGCCTGTAGGTATCCGCTATTATTTCTGCCTCCGTCTTCCTCCTCGCTATCTGACTCTTCTCAGAGATTCCAAGTTTGGGGGTCCCAAGAAGGGCTTTTAGCACATACTCGGTTCTCTTTCTCTTGAACTCTACACACTGCAAGAAAAGCCAACTGTGCCCTTACCTCACCCTCTCGTTTTGCTGCGTTTTCCTGTCAAGTAAAAAGATAAGTCCATCTATCTTCATCTTGTAATTCCTTTCACTACAACTTACAAGAGTGTGTGTTCTTTCTGAGCAGACAGCCAAGCCTCAGTTATATGCTCTCGTATGCCTTGCTACCCACAGAAAAGGCCACGTAACTGTGACCACGGCTGCCTCTGACTCCATTCTATCCGATAGTGCTTTCAACAGACGTAGTACTTTCTGGAGTCCGTCAGCCACCGTGTGCATCTCCGCGCTCAAACACTAGACCACATTCATCAAGGACGAGTACCGTCATGTGCGGCGCAGAGGAAGATGCCCACCCTGGTATTACCACAAAGATGCTCGACCCTCAGATGACTCAGCCTTGATCACGTGGCTGATTAGCAACATCGGGGTGCGCGCAACCGCTACTGCTGCAAAGAGGTAGCCAATCCCATACCACACGGGGAAAGGTAGCCATGTTGGATATGCCCCTGGGTGTGCTCTGCCCCCAGATGTATCAGCTCTATTTGAACTCTTTATCGCCATCTCAGGGCCATGTGACTGCTCCTCCTCACTCATCTTTGGTTCTGTCCCTCTTCAGGCACCAATTGTGCTGTGTGACTTAGGGGAAATATGAACAAATGTCTCATTACCCCAGATAGGGCCCCCATAACAGACCAAAGAAACTGTTCGTCTAAGTCGTGTTTGTGAGCAAGGAGGTTTTTTTTTGGGGGGGGTGTTTATTTTTTATTATTATTTACTTTATTTATCATTGGGTTTTCTTGAGACAAGTTTTCAGTAGGGAGTGACCTGGAACTCTGTAGACCAGGCTGCCTTAAACTCATAGAGATCCTCCTGCCTCTGCCTCATGAGTGCTGAGATGAAAGGTGTTTGCCACCACACCGAGCCTTACGGAGGTTTCTTACAGGAGTGAAGGATCGTGCACAGGATCATGGATGGTTGCAGGTTGCTGCATCACCAAAAGCCCACGGACGATTCATGAGGATTCACAAAGTTGTATCCCTAGATTTCCTGGACCAGCTCGCAGAAAGCTCTACCAAAACTCGCCTCACTCCTAGCAAATGTTTACTGTTATCATAACCCTGAGAAGGACTCTCACAAGCCTTGTAACAGCCTGAGCTTCCTCATCCTCTTGAGACTCCTTCCAAGAGTGTGGTGGTTCGAATGGAAATGGCCTCATAGGCTCAGGCATTATTGAAGGTGTGGCTCTGTTGGAGTGGGCGTGGCCTTGTTGGCGGAAGTGGGTCACAGGGGGTGGGGCTTTGAGTTTTCACAAGCCAAGCCCAGAATTACTCTTTATGATACTTGTGGATCGAGATATAGAACTCTCCAGTACCATATCTGCCTGCATGCCCCCATGCCTCCTGATATTACAATAGTGGACTAAACCTCTGAACTGTCAGTCAGCCCCAATTAAATGTTTTCCTTTATAAGACCTTTATGACCTTTATGACCGTGGTCATCTCTTTGTAGCAACAGAACCCCAAGGTGAGGAGAGAATATGTCATCTCATAGGAACTAGCCACACAGCAGCAGCATCACACAAAGCTCCTCGCGGGGAAGGGGTGGGGGTGGGGGCGCGTATCATAAGGCATAGACGAGAAAAATACCACAAACCAAGATGGATGGTCAAATATGAGGATCCAGTGCCCAGTCCGGCTTCGTTATGGATAATGTAGGTCATTGTAGAATATTTGTCTCTTTGGCATGCATTTTCTCCCTATAAAATGAAAGCTTTACACCATATCTGATCTCTAAATCACCCGTGGCTTTTATATTCTATAACTTCAAAGCAAAGCAGATGAGATCCTCTAAGAGATAAGAAGACACGTTAAACCAGAGCGAGGGGACCGCGGCTCTGCTTGAGGCGCAACCACTGGGGAAGGCAGAGACTTCCTCCTCCTGAGAGTAGAAAGGAGAGCAGAGACTCAGGGAAGTGAAGGCCTCAACCATAACTGTTTAGCCAGGGAGAGCTTAGAGCAGCAGTTCTCAGCCTTCCTAACACTGCGACCCTTTAACGCAGTTCCTAGTGTTGTGCTAGCCCCCAACCATAAAATTCTTTTCTTTGCTACTTCACAACTGTAATTTTGCTACTGTCATAAATTGTAAATATCTGATAGGCAGGATATCTGATATGTGACTCCACCACCACCAAGGGTCACAACCCATGGGTGGAGAACCACTGGCTTAAAGCAAGGTCTTCTCTTTTAAATGACAGTCTTCAGAGTTTGTGCAATGTGAAGACAACTTTCATGCTGCATCAAATTTCCCATCCCTGTCAGGTGGGAACTGTGGATTGACCATGTTAGGCTAGGAGCCAGATGGCGTACTGCAGAGGCTGGATGCCCAAGACTGAAGGTACAGCCTTGTAGTCACGTAGGATGGCAGTGGGTGAAACACACACAAGCAGACCTTAAACAGGCGATCAAGTTAACTGACTCAAAAAGAAAAACTTCTGGAGCTTAAAAGGGGAGAACAGAGAAATGAAAGACCTCGGAAGTGAGGTTGTAGACCAGAACTTGTCTTGGAATGGAGTTTTTAAAATAGTTATTATATCAGTTTAATGGGTCATGACCAGCTTACTGTAGAAACTATATTAACAGAGAACGGACTTGTCGGGGTAAATCACATGGAGAACGGGGAAGTGATTTGTTGTGGAAACTTCATCTCAATGGTAAACATACATGCACTGAATTGTTTTATAAAATGATTTTGTCACTGAAGTGATCGTCGAAACAAAACCAACCAACCCACCCTTGACTCCGAAAAGTTCCAGACAGATGCTAGCGGCAGATTTTCATTGAGAGACTGGTGTGATGGCTCAGCACTGCCCTTGCAAAGGATTCGGGTTCGATTCTCAACAAACACATGGCGCTCATGACGTCTGTCACTCCAGTCCCGGGGGATTCGGTGTCTTCTTCTGACATGCATGTGATGCACAGGCAGGCATGCAGGCAAAATGCTCACACACACAAAAATAAAATAAATTAAAATAAGGAAGAACTAAGTTAAAGCTCATCTGGGGTGGGCCATGTGAACTTAAAAGGTGCCGAGGTAGGACACAGGCACGCAGCTAAGGAAAGTGTGTGAACGGCCTTCACAGAGACAGTTTGCTGAGCCATCTCCATAACTTTCAAAACCATACTGGACACTTCCACCCTAGTATGCCCTCGGGTCTAAAGATTCACATCCTGGCATTAGTTTTCAAAGTAGGGAGACAGAAAGACCTAAATGTTCGGTTTTTAAGGAAATGGATAAATATGTGGTCTGCACCAACTTTAAACTTGCCTAGTAGGAGTAGAAATCTCATTCAAGAAGAAACCACATTCGTGATCAGAAGCTCCGATGGAGGCTGGGGGTGTGGCTCAGTGATGGAGCACTTGTTAGCGTACAGGGGACAGTGGGTTCCGCTCCCAGGAACACACACACAAAGGACAGCAATGGGTCCATGGTCCCTACCCTCGAGTTTCACTTACCCGCTTGCTTCTTGCTATCGAACCTGATAGATTTCTGACCAAGTACCTCAGCCTCCACTTTCATCAATTATAGAACTGTAGTTTGGGGAGCGGCGTCTGCGGACACATTAAAGATAACTTTAGAGTCACCAACGTGTTTGTGTGGCACTAAGCAATGAAATCTCAGGAGTGGTTTGACCAAGAGTGAGTCCGATTTGAAATCCTGCACGTCTCTCCCTGTGCTCCATCTGTCTGCAGTCCGTGGTTACTGTCTTACCTGTCTGTCGCGTGTCTCTGTGCCTGCGTGAATGGTATCTTATGTCTAACTGTCCCTATGTCTGTCTGTCCCCAACAAAGGGCTTTGCTCTTTATTTACCAAATCATACAGAAAACATGGCACAGGAAAGGGATAAGGGATCCTTTATGAAAAAATTTTCAACAGTTTTATAAGGGAAAAAACTTCACTGACCCTGGAACCCCTAGGCACTGAGGAGCACAGAGTATCATGAACACATTATGAAGCCATAGCCCAAGATGGCTGACAAGATTTATGGTGGACATTTGTTGTATACTGATAGAGCAAGCCTGTTGCCTGCTTTCAGCCAGTGGTCACAACATAGACACAGGCGTCATTCTGGGTCAAGAGTGCGGAAGAGCCCATAGCTTTATATGTTCAGTTTAGGTTGTAAGAGCTGCCTGCGTAGGAAATCCAAGGCAAGCAGGACTGGTTGCTACATTCTTCTCCTCAAGGCCAGTTGAACATAAATAGACGGACCACACAACAGGATAGCGGGTTAAGTCTTAATTGACCTCCAGGTGTAGTTTCAACTTGTCTGTGAGGTCCAGCAAAAATTCCAGTCTCTTAGAATGTGAGAGATATTTTTATAACATTGTATCACTATGTGAAATGTTTTCCTAGACTTCTGCCTTTTTAAATAACCAATTCTAGAATCTTCTTATTGGTACCCTGTATCCCCCTTGTCTTCCCTCCTTCCTGTCACCGGCTTGTTACTGGCCAGATTGTCTCTAACCCGCCAGCTCCCAAATAATGACACAGAGGCTTACACTTGTCTATTAAAGCTTCGACCTATTTAGGCTGTTCCCCAACTAGCTGGTATAACTTTATTAATCAATTTATTCTAACCTGAGTTCTTCCACAAGGCCCGTTACCTCACCTTGAGTCCTTGCACCCGTATCTTCCTTCCTCTCTGGTTGGTAAATCTCCTGCACCTGAGTCTGTCCCGCAGTTAACAAAACCAAAGTCCAGACCATAGTCAGCACTCTGCTGCCACAGAAATCAACATTTGAAACAATTTACACAGTGCCCAAGAAGATTATCTCAACAACGTGTCCTCCTGCTGGGCTGGACCCTTCTCAGTGAACCTTCACCTGTGAGAAAGGTCAGACATCTGAGAGTCTTCATAGTAACGAAACACCAAACAGCCACTAACATTTATTTTGGCTTGTTTTTGATGGGGAAATATTTATAATGGAGTTATGGTTTTATCAAATATAGAATCCTAGTCCAAAAGAAAACAAAAACAAAATAAAACATTAAAAAAAAAAAAAACAAGGGATGCAGAGATCTGGGATAAGAAAGGCTTCTCTCACTGTGAAACAGTTGAGAAGGTAGGAGAGTTTCTCTCTCTTCTAACTTTTCTTTCTGTACATGTGAATGTATGCGTGTATGTGCATGTGTGTGCAAGTACCCACAGAGCCCAGAAGAGGGCACTATATCCCCTGGCGCTCAAATGACAGGCAGTTGAAAGCCATCCAACACGGGTTTTTTGGAACAGAATTCCAATCTTCTGAAGGAACAGCTAGCACATCTAACAACTGAGCCTTCTCTCCAGCCCCTAAAAGTATTTTCTTAGTACTGTTTCATAGAAACTTACCCACAATTGAATAAGTATTAACAGAGTACATTTGGGGTGTACTTAATATGCAGCGCTTGTTGAAATTGTAGATCACCTAGGAAAAGAAGAACAGAAGGCAGGAATGAAGATCTGAGTTCTTCGAGGAGTCACAGGGACGTCACCTTTGTCACCACTACCCTAAAAGAATAGACTGGCCTCTGAAATGTTCGACAAAGAATTGTGTGTTAACTGACAGAGAGAAAACTCAAGTCACCCAACAGGACTTGGGAATAAGAACAAAATAAAGTTGACAAGTGTAAGAAGGGTAGAGAGGAGGACTGAGGCAGAATACACCTGCCCTGCCCCGCCCCGCTCGCCTCGCCCCACTCGCCCCGCCCCACTCGCCCCGCCCTGCCTTGTCCTGCCCCGCCCCACTCCGGCCCCGCCCCAGCCCACCCCGCCCTACCTTGCCTAGGCAAAGCAGCTGCTGCATGGTCCCCACAGCTGTTGCCTCCATCGGCATGCTCAGCTCCTCGGAGGCCGTTGGCAGAGAACAGTCTGGAGGCCTAAACACGCTGAACTGCAGCATCAAATGGGAATAGCTGCGGCAAGATTTAAGGCTCATTCTGAACTTCAGTTTTACATTTGCCTCCAGGTTCTAGAGCTTTAACAATGAATATGCCATTGCTTCACAGTCAGAAAACAACACAAATGCTGCTCGTTAAATATTTTGAAGTGAATAAACTGAACAAGGCATTCAAATAAGGATCAAAACAACAAACGCTCCAGGAATTGTGTCTGGGCAGATGTTAACTTTTATGCTCTCCAGTTAGAGTTCTGACAGGATGCTAACTACAGCCTAGGCAAAGCCACAGTCTATCGCGTCTAGGTCGATCACTATCAAGGTCTCGTTTCCACAACAGGATTGGTAACAGACTGTTTCAGGATACTATCATTTCTGTTTAATTAGGTGTTTAGGCCAGAACCTATTGGTTAGATGACTAAGGAATAGGTAATGCTTCCTGTGGAGTGCCTTCAGGAGAGGCTGCTGGGAAGAGTGGCTCTGAGTAGTGAGTAAACGGAACTTTGTAAGCGTTCTAGATGCTTGGCACAGAGGAGACACAAAATGGGTGTGTCTTAGGGTTTCTATTGCCCTGAAGAGTCACCATGACCTTATAAAGAAAAACATTAAATTGGGGCTGGCTTACAGCTCAAACATTTAGTCCGTTATCATTTTGGGAAGCACGGTAGCAAGCAGGCAGACATGGTGCTGCAGGAGAAGCTGAGAGTTCTACACCCGGGGCTGCAGCAGCAGGAAGAGCGTCAGTCACTAGGGCTGGCTTGAGCAACTGAAACCTCAAGCCCCTCCCCCCCCTCCAGTGGCCCACTGTCTCCAGCAAGGCCACGCCTCCAATGATGCTCCTCCCTGCATCTCTGGGGGTCTGTTTCATTCAGACCACCACAGGTGCTAGCCAGCTCTCATTGCTAACATTCTCTTTATTACTATGTGGGAAACAGTGTCTTGCTGATGGAGGAGAGAGGGCGTAAGAATACAGAAAAGAAATGGAAGGGGCTAGAGAGACGCTCAGTGGTTAGCACATGCGTTGTTCTTCTAGAGATCCTAGGATCCACTCCCTGCACCTACAGGGTGGCTCACAGACGCCTATAACATGCCGCCAAGGGACCTGATGCCCTCTTCTGACTACACAGGCATCAACAATGCACACGGTACAGAGACATACATGCAGACACAACACCCATATACAAAAAAACAAAAATATAAAAAAATGAAGTTGGGGGTGGGGCGGGGTTCTGGAAGGAATTGAGGAAGGAGAAAAGCGTGATCAAAATATATAAACTCCTTTTCAATAAAGAAAATATAGAGAAAGGAAGAAAACACGCGTGTTGAATTTGCCGTTTTCACCTTGGGGGAAACTGGAAGAGTTGAGAATATAGCAATGGGTCAGGGTTTGGGATAGAAGGCCAAGGAGTGGGTTGGGGATTTAGCTCAGTGGTAGAGCGCTTGCCTAACAAGCACAAGGCCCTGGGTTCGGTCCCCAGCTCCGAAAAAAAGAAAAAGAAAAAAAAAAAAAAAAAAAAAACGAAGGCCAAGGAGTAGACACAGTCATAAGAAAAGCCTGACCCAGTTCTGTATACTTTTTGACAGCAAATCCATTTTTGGGTCGTGGATTAATAAGTGTATGACGTCAGCACCTTTTGTTTTAATGAAAGGGAGTGGAACGCAACACACATCACAAGTCTTGAAGGCAAGCAGTGTATTGAAAATTTGCTTTCATTACATATTGATGGGTGTGTGTGAGTGACGGCTGCATCAGCATTTCCTCGCTAGATCAAACTGAAGCCCTGGCTTTTCTCAGGGTTACGGCTGTATTCAGGTAATTATCGAGAAAGAACTTCAGGTAAAGGATTTAAAAAAAAAAGAATGGGGGTGGGGGGGCCACTCAATGGAAATAGTCTAAATTTAAAGTTGTTTATTGGGGTTGGGGATTTGGCTCAGTGGTAGAGCGCTTGCCTAGCAAGCACAAGGCCCTGGGTTCGGTCCCCAGCTCTAAAAAAGAAAAAAAAAAAAAAAAAGAAAGAAAGTTATTTATTTTCAGGATAAACTCTTCCATACTGGAAGTCCTCATCCCTCACTGAGCACCAGGCACTGGGACAAATACTCCACATTTGATCCTGTACTCCATGAGATGCAAAAACATCAACAGCACAACAGAACTCTAGAGCGCCAGATATTATAGACTTAAAACCCACGGAGGACAGAGACTGATCCTCCCTGTCCTTCCCACCCCCATTCTATTCTTTCTCTCTGTTCTGTGTTCTCTCTCTCCCTTTCTCTCTCTCTCTCGCTCCCTCTCTCTCCCTGTCTGTCTCTGTCCCCACTTCACCTTTCTCCCCTGACCCTCATTCACTTTGCATGTCAGGAAAGAAGGAAAAAAAAAAAAAAGAAAAAAGTCAAGAAAAAATAGGGGGGGACCGTAGATAGGAACAAAAGAAGAGGGAAGAAGATAAGCAGAAAAGGAAGTTCTGACCTGCACTGAGGGCCACGAGGGTGATCGCCTCTATTGATCTGTTATTCCCAGTCAGGAACCTTCGGGAAGCCTGTTTTAAGAAATCTAGGGAACAGTTGAGAAAGGCAGAGGGGTATGTGTGCCAAGACAAACTCAAGTTTCCTCCTTCTGCTCAAGGTCAGCTGTGGCGACTCAGGACACAGCTTTATCCTAGAGGCTGGGAACAAGCTTCACAGGACGACTTCTGTGGCACCCAGCACCAGGCCTTGATGAGCAGCAGGGGCAGGGACTGCCTAGAGACTGGAAGATGTTCCTCCCCCCATTCCCCATCAGCAATTCCAAGTTTTGAGTCTCTGTGAGATCTTAGTCCTTTTGGATTTGAGGAGTCTGTTGCATGGATGTAACTTCAGCCCAGTAAAGCTTCTGCTGTGACAGAGCATACTGGAAGGTCTGCAACCTGTCCTCCGCCAGAGGCTGCTGCCCAACACGACTGTGAAGATTTGTGGTCAGGGAACATGAGGGAGATTCCACCTCCAGGGCTCCAGCCATGACATTTTACTGCAGTCGTTCTCAACCTGTGGAGTGGAGATCCATTTGGGAGTCAAATAAGGGTTGAGTATCAGACATCCTGCACATCAGATGTTTACATTACAATTCATAAAAGTAGCAAAATGACAGTTATGAAGAAGCAATAAAAATAATGTTATGGTTGGGAGTTACCACAACATGAGGACCTGTATTAAAGGGTCGCAGCATTAGGAAGGTTGAGAACCACTGCTTTATTGCCTAGCCAAGAACATAAAACCATGAGTTATCATGCACATGAACTCCCTGCCCCTCCCCCAAACGGCCCCTCTGACTGGAGTCACAGGAACAAGCCAGGGACAAGATGTAGCTAACCACTTGGCCTTCCTCTCTCAGCAATTTCAAGGCAGAAGATGGACTGAAAAACAAGTCCTCTGTGAGATGGACATCAGCATCTCAGTATACTTACATTCTAGCTTTGCTTTGAAGAGTCTGCTCTCTTGCCCATCCCACTCACCTCCTTCCCTCATTGAGCTAAGAAGCTGGGTAGGAAGGCACCTGCTTGTACTGATTATGTCACTAAAATCAGTGCTTCACCAAGGAAAACCCATTGCTATCACTTGTAACTTTAATTTTTTTCAATCCTTATTTTTATTTTTTTTCAATCCTTATTTTTAATGATGGTTCTTAAATGCTTTAACTTCCCTTGTAGCTCACCACCCATCCTTGGAAAAGAGAGGATATGGGGGAAGTGGACCTGCTTAGAAAGGTTCTTTGGAGCAACTCTAGAAATCCACAGTTCAGTTCACAGGTCAGCAGGCTGCAGCAGCTCCACTCACTTGCAAACACTTCATGGATACATCAGCAGTCCAGTTTGGTAGAGTCAGAATAGCAAACACAAATCAGCAGTGGTAGCAATGACTAGCCAAGACAGCCAGGCCTCAGCCTCAGCACGAATCAGCAGGAGGGACCAGGAGGAATGCTAAAAGTTCTCAGCTGCGCCTCTCTCAGGGGATCAAAGATCAGTGAAGACTTGAGACCAACAAGCATTGCACAGCCAGCTCTAAAGCAAGCCAACCTCAGCCTCCATCATTGTCCATCGATTCCTTTTGTATTCTCTCCAAACGTCACCTGTCCTCCATGGTCTTGCCTCAGCACATGTGTTGTGGTAAAAATAAAACATCCGTGGAACTGGTTCCTGCGAGTCCTCACTCTGTGCAGATTCGAGGGAGCTGTGTGCTCTGGCTGTTTCTCTGCCAGTTTCTCCACCATCCACTTTTATACACTGTCCCCTTGGCAGGTCATTACCACGCCACACACACACACACACACACACACACACACACACACACACACACACACATCTTGTTCTGCGGGACCTGCACATTCTTACTCCACTCGGGAAACAGAACCAGATACACACGTTCCAACTGCCTCTCAGCCATTTCTTTCACACACTGTCCTCTTTAGCCTGGTTCCAGAAATTTGTAATTTAGCAATTAGATTTATATGTTAAATTCTCAATTCACAATTCATCCACACAATAAACTCACTGCCAACTGATAAATTCACGTCCACCTAGACAAGAAAAAATAGATTTAGTTCACCTAAATCTGAACCATCCTCCTTCATAGACTCCATCTTGATCTCTTTCTGCTTCCTCTCCTCCCCACTTCCTAGACTTTTCCCCACCTCCCTTCCTTCTTATCCAATGGTAGGCTGGACCCGCCTTGCTGCATAAGGACATCATCCTACACATGCGCATCTGTCTCAGCTGACATCACCCTGCCAATCAACCTGAGTTCGCTGAAGCAGCAAGAAACAGCAGCAAGCCACCAGAAATGCAGCTCAACTATGTAATGTAAGGCAGGCCAATACATACTTGTCATTAGTGAGGAATCCTTCATCACATGTCCTTTCACATGCTTGCTCTAGCAGGACATTTTTTCTCCTGTGTCTGCTCTGACGAAACATTCCTTCATGAGTCTGCCTTTGACTTTCACCTGTGTGCACTTCAGGAAAACACTCCTTCACATGTTTGCCCCAGCAAAACACCATCCAACACAACCGTCGTTCCAAAGAACCCTTAAGTTTGCACATCAATCACTGCTCCCTGTGTTGGCCCAGAAGTTCACATTTTAATCTCCCTGACCCCAAAGAAATCACAGATAGCTCCCCTTTGCTTTCTATATTCTGTGAAGGCCCAGATTCTATCTGTGTCAATGATCCTCAGTGTAGGATCTCTTGATGCCTTGGGCCATATGGAGGGAAACAAAGAAACCTCAGACCGGGACACCAAACCTGTATTCCTGTTTTAGCCTCGGGGAGCTCCCCAAAGAGTCTCAAGACATAAGAAAGGGTAGAGCAGAAGAAAATATTCTCAAATAAAATTTAATTTTAATCTCCTCTAATTAAGTCCCTCTAAGCACTTTGTTGAGATAAATGAGTTTCGTTATGAACATGAAAATTCTGGCGGCTACCTGGTCCCTCTCACCAGCTTCCTGAGGTCTACCTTTAGGTTGCTGGGTAGAATGTGGCCTCTCCAATGTCTACCTCTCTCCTAACCACTGTTTCTTATCGCCCTGTCTCCTCTGCCTTTGGCAGTTTTTTCTGATCATCTTTGCAGACTCAAGGTCAGCCTTTCTCATCCTCCCCCACCATGGGTTGGATCAGCCTCATGCCTCCTCCGCACGTTTAGAAAAAAAACATGCAAATCCCCAGCCAGGGGTTTTACCAACCTTCCAACCCCTACATCCGGAACCACTCAGCCTGCCACCTTCTGTGGGGACAGCTTCTTTATGAATAGTGTCCAGTCCCACTCTCGGGCAGTCTCAGATGCTGTGTTACCTAAGAGCAGTCATCGACCTAAATTCGCCTGTTTCCTGGCCCAAATTTTCTCTCGGTGTCCCTAGTCCTGTCAGCATGTGCTATTCCTTCATTCCCAGAGGCCAGAGACCTTGGCATCTTACTGTCTCCTTCTCCCTGACTTCATCGTATCCATATGAGAGCTTAGGTCAGAGAAACTGGACGTGACTGACAGTCTCCAGCTCTGTGTCCTCCTCCACTTTGTCTCTGTGGCACAGCGCATAAAACAACAAGTGTGTGACCAGGCCACTGGGAAGAGAAAATTAAACAGCAAGGGAGATAGCCCTGTGCTTGACACGATAATTCTGATTATTCTGGCCACATAGTCATCCAATACATTTATTGATCACTTACTACACCAGGGACTCTTCTATGTCCTAGAGATACATCATGAGCAAAACAGGAGAAAGTATTTGTACTTCTAAGGCTCACAATCTACTGGGAACATTAGACAATGAACAAATAGGTCATATGTTGGGTGACACTAAGGGTCACGGAGCAAAGGAAAGCAGGGCGAGGGAACAGGGGACCAAGATGGAGAGAAGTTGCTGAGTTTTTTTTTTTCCAAAGGTGTTTGAGGAAGAAACCATCAGTAAGATGTCACTTGAAGAGAGCAGCGAAGGAGATGAGGGAATTACCCAGGCAGATCGTTGGGTTTTTTTTACAGAAGGAATAGGCACAGGACATTCTAGATGTAGGTCTGATGTGTTTGAGCTACAGCTTTGCGTAATGACAAGGACAGGCGGGTGCGTAGCAGGAAAAGGAGCCAGTGGTCTTCCAGTTCCAACAGCACAGTCCTTATGGGTCCAGCAAAGACCAGTTTGTGTCCAGAGTTGAGTAAGAGCTGCCATTAGACTGTGCCTATGTGGACCAAGGCATGGCTGTGTTGAGATAAGGATGGCTGCAACCCCAAGAAGTCTGGAGATCGACACAGCCTGGGGTGATGCCAGCCTCCACCAAGGTGAACACCCTTTTTTGAAGGTTCTCACAGACTTCCCATGGCATCTCCCTACACACTGGCTTTCATAACCCTAGGTTACTGCAATAGGTCCTTCCTTACTGGAGCATGTCTCTTCCTCTCAGGATCATCCCATCATCCCTTGATCAGAAAAGCACGGCAATGCCTGACAGTGGATCCCCAGTCCTGGTTCCTTCCTGTCATTAGAACCTTCCACTTGGTTCCACATACTCCATGTTCTTTCCTACCATAAGCCAGCCAGTCTCTTCCAGAGCTCCACAAACTCAGCAGCAACTCAAACAGCAACAGGCATCCTTAACAACTGTCTTAGTTAGGGTCTTATTGCTGTGAACAAACACCATGACCAGCATAAGTTTTATAAAGGACAATATCTAATTGGGGCTGTCTTACAGGTTCAGAGGGTCAGTCCATTATTATCAAGACAGGAGAAAGGCAGCATCGCAGCATCCAGACAGGTGTGGTGCAGGAGGAGCTGGCTTCATCCAAAGGAAGCCAGGAACAGACTGAGCATCCTCAGGCACCTAGGAGGAGGGTCTCCAAGCCCACCCCCACAGTGACACACTTCCTCCAACAAGGTCATGCCTTCTTATGTTGCCACTCCCCGAGCCAAGCATATGCAAACCATCTCAACAACCAAGAGAAGTTCCTTTCAATGTGGCAATTCAAAATTAGTACTATGGCTCTTTTAATTGGGTTTTATCACTAAATTTCCATGACAACAGTTAACAGTTAGCATGCTCAATAAAGTTACAGATGCTAATCTAAATTATTTTATTTAAAAAAATCCTCTAATGCTTACAACACTCTTAAGCTGTCAATAGTACAAAGCTAGTAAGGAAACTGGGTGGGTGTGGGGCCACTTGGGGTGGGATCCTGAAAATGTAACTCCAGAACCAGCCCTCTCTGACTTCCCGTTCTCCATCATTCTGTCTTCCTGAGCTAAATGATGTGCACTGTATATCATGTGTAATCACTGAACAGTGTATCATGTATCGTGTGTACTGTATAAGATGTGCACTGCATATCATGTGCATTGTGTATCATGTGTACTGTGTATCATGTATAATCACTGAACTATAGTTCATGTGCACTGTGTATTCTGTACACTGTGTATCCTGTGTACTGTGCATCGTGTGTAATCACTGAAGAGTAATTCATGGGCACTGTGTATCATGTGCATTGTGTATCATATGCACTGTGAATTATGTGTACTGTGAATCATCATGTGTAATCACTGAAGAGTAATTCATGGGCACTGTGTATCATGTGCACCATGTATCATGTGCACTGTGTATCATGTGTAATCACTGAACAGTAATTCATGGGCACTGTGTATCATGTATACTATGTATCACGTGCACTGTGTATCATGTGCACTGTGTAGCATGTGTAATCACTGAACAGTAATTCATGAGCACTGTGTATCATGTGTACTGTGTATAATGTGCTCTGTGTATCATGTGCACTGTGTATCATGTGTAATCACTGAACTGTAATATATGTGTACTATGTATCATGTGTACTGTGTATCATGTGCTCTGTGTATCATGTGCACTGTGTATCATGTGTAATCACTGAACAGTAATTCATGTGCACTGTGTATCATGTATACTGTGTATCATGTGCACTGTGTATCATGTATACTATGTATCATGCGCACTGTGTGGCATGTGTAATCATTGAACTGTAATATATGTGCACTATGTATCATGTGTACTGTGTATCATGTGCTCTGTGTATCATGTGCACTGTGTATCATGTATACTGTGAATCATCATGTGTAATCACTGAACTGTAATTCATGTGTACTACCAAACTCTCCTTTTGCCTGAAGCCTCTGCTGATGCTTTCTCTCCTTCCTCTCCACTTCTCTCTGCCTTGCCAAGTCCCACCCAGCTCCCTGTCATTCAACTTCCTGTTCCTCCAGGAAGCTCTTCTAAATAAAACCTCACTGACCCTTTGTTCCTCAGCTATTTGAAACTTCCTGCAAATTGCCATGTGCCTTCTTGAGTTCTTTTTTTTTTTCTGCCTGAATCTTCTCAAGTGCACTCCGAGCTGCTTATGTAGAGCAACCATAATTTATATTGCTTTTTATAGCCCCACAGTATGTGCAGCAGTCGTGGGCCATTCAGTTCAACATGCATCTTCAGACAAAGCCTGTGTCAAGCTAGATTCTGTGTTGGTCCTAGGAATACAGACAATCTAGCCCTCTGATGTATTTGTAGACTATGGGTACACCCAGGGAATTGCTTCTTGAAATGGACCACCCATTATAACTAATCCTTTTTATACAAATGCCATCAGTGACACCAGACATATGCAAATAAGCGGCTTTCGTTTCTGTCCATAAAAATTCATTGAGTGTTTCCATGATGTAGAATGCTGAGGCAATGCTCTCATTCCAAAAACAAAGCTAGATAAAATCCCTATCGACTCTCAGCTTACGTATCACGGATCTTAGAGTGACACTGGGAATAAAGAAGCTACTCCAGGGTACAGAGGTTAAAGAGAATACAACTCAACAGCCAGACGAAGCACAGAATAACCAGAGATTACTTTCTCCACCATTACCTATTTGTTTGTTTGTTCCTCTCCTCTCTTGGAGAACCTTCCTTTACTCTGCTTCAAGTAATCCATCATGGCTCTCACAAATTGGTACCCTCAGTCTAAACACACACTCCATAACCTCCAGGTCCAGACTCACTTTATTTTCCATTTTCTAAAACCCCAATTATCCATCGGGAGATATAACAAGTCTATCACATGGGATCCTATCTCTAGTTCAACCAGCTGTGTCTGGGGACTATGGAAAAGATGTCCTAAATCCTATCAAAGGACACAGGGATGCAGGAGGCACTCTACATGAGACTGTGGCTCCGGGAGAATCTAGTGGGAATACAGGCACATCTCAGATTTTCATATCATGCTTCATGGATTCATGGAATTTTTAAAATAAAGGAATCTAGGAATCATCTGATACAAGTCTCATATTTAGGCCCCAGGTAGATCAAGGATCCTTTGCAGGTAAGTGTGGCATCAAGTTTATCAGTCTTTGATTCCTAATTTATGCCAATATTTACCAGCAGCTACAACCACCTTTAATATGCAGGTGTCCAAAGATAGTCCACACATACCCAGCGTGGGCCTGGTTTTCCTTTTTAACATTATTTCTAAGAACTTTTTACATGCATGATCTTGCTTATTCTAACAACAACCATGAGACTTGTTTAATTATAAGCTGACTCCTAAAGAAGTTAAGACTCATCTGTGTCTTATATTAGTACTGGGCAGAGCAGGACTCCATCTGATGGTGAACCCTTGCTCATTCTGCTATACCAGTGGCTTTCAGAGGTTGAATAGCAAATATCCTACTGAAGTGGAAACTTCTGGTTTCTTTGGGAAGTCAGTTACGTCAAATGTTTTGTTGGGACACAGAACTGGATTTACAGCCAGTTGGGAGTGCTGGGAATTATACCCTGTTCCTCTGGAAGAGCAGCCAGTGCCCTTGACCACTGAGCCACCTCTCCAGCTCCTCACCGGGTACGATTGATAACCAACACTCAGCTACTCTGGAATCATTCTTGAAGCACAAGCTGTGTTTTGCCTGCTGAAATTCTTCATGGTTCTCAAATGCTTCTGAGCTTGATTCTGAGTCTCGTGGGCCAAAAAGAAGCAACTCGAAAACATCCAAATCCTAAACCTAGTGTTTCTACAAGGCACTACTTCAAAGATCAGTGCATGAAGTAACTCCTTAAAACGCAGCTACACAAGCCATCTATTTTGACTGTTGCTCCGAGGCTCTGGTTGTGATTTCTTAGCCATGAAAGCACAATGCTGTACTCAAAATCAGTTGATTCTGACATGCAAGACCAAGAGATACTGAGAACATCTCTCAACAACATAAGACAACAAGGGTGACCGGGGTTCTCCATTTATTCAGGCCTGCAAGGGCCCCAGGATATGAGCCTTTCCCCTTTAAAACTGCAAGGTCACTAGCAAACCAGTAGCAAGCTAGTCATCCTAACCTAGGCACTTGATTGGCATTTTAAAATGGCGATTTGTTTTTGTTTTTTCTTTTTTTTTTAGTAACATGTATTAATTCTGTATACATGCACGCATGCACTGATCAAATCTATTTTTAAAAGCAACCCTTTTCCTCTTATTAACCTTTAAGATGTGTCCTAGAACCAAACATTGCAGCAACCCAAGATGCTAATTACCCTTTAATGTCTTTAAACAGAATATTTTGGTAGCCTTGCAGAAAAAAAAAACAAAAACAAAAACAACGTTTAAATCTGTGACAATGAATACAATAGGTTAGGGATTCGGAACACCCCCAACGCAGATGAAATACATCAAGCAAATGAAAAGCAAACCTGACACAGGCAACAATGATTCATTTCAATATGGAAAGCCCTGGCAGGGACTTCTCCAGAAAAGCAAGCCCTTAGCATCCGCCCAGGGGCCTTTCTTTATTCATTGCCAGGAAACCTGGGACAGTAGACTTCACTCTTCCAAGGATGGGGGTGGGGCTTCACCTCATTTTCCTTATTCAAGGGCCTTCCTCAGCCCCTGTCCAGCAGGACTGGAACGAGCAACCCAAATAATGTGCACATTAATTAAATCTTCTGTAGAGATGGGAGGGAAAGAACCTGGTAAAGCCCGAATCGTTTCAATCCTTCGGGGGGGGGGGGGGGGGTTGATAAAAGAAAGAAAAAATCCTTCAAGACTCAAGCTCTAATTCTAATTGTTTGGTGCCATTTAGATGTAATCTAGAGACATTGAATAATTTATTTTAAAATAACAGATGTTGGAAACATAAATGTACACTAATCACTGTCCAGCAGAGCGTGTGCTCATGATGAACACCATTTCCATGCTGCCAGGATCAAGCTTTTGGTTTTGTTTTAAACAATTTCCAGACACTTTGTTTTAGTAAGTAGTTAAATTTAGGAAGATGGTAATTTTGAGTCAATGGGTGATACTGGATTATCAGTCTTCATTCCATGAATGTAGGCCAGGGATATGGCAGGGACTACAGCTGCTGCTCTCTGTGCCCAGGAAGCAGAGTGAAAGGAAGAGGCCAGAGGCCCAGCAGTCTCTTCAAGGAGATACCACCAATTACATACCTTCCCTCCACTAGGCCCCACCTCTTAAAGGTCCCATCACCACCACGAACAATACCACTCCCAAAGCAGTGTGGCTGGCAGCCAAGCCTTTAGCATAAGTCCTCCGAGGAATATTTAAGATCCGAACTATGTAAGTGAGGAAGACTGACAATAAGTACAGAATAAACGGGAGAAATAAATTCCACGATAAGAAACAGTGATAAATGTACTCTCACCTCACATTACAGCTTCATAAACCACTTATGACATCTATGAAATCTCACTTTCAGCTGCTGTTAAAACAGTAAGGTTCAGGGGTTTTCCTCAATGTGGTTTCTGTTACCAATTCATTTTAAAAATGCATGTGTCTGCATGAAGAATGATTTAACACAGTATTCTAATTTCCCCACTGAAAGAACCTGTATTACCCACCGTAGGCTATTAAAGTATTACATTGGTATTTGTTTTATCAACATATTTAAAGTCCTATAAATAATTTACAACTAGAAAATACAAACCTTTACAAACAGCCTGGCATCCCCTTCCTCGCCACTAATAAACACCCCTTCTCTTGCTAGTACAGTTAACACCTGTTCTTTCTACTTCCGGAAGAAATCAGCCACAGGCCACACAATATTTCTGTCAGTGTGGGATGGATTATGATGGAGCTGAACATTTTCAGGGTTTCAGCATCATGGCCTTCAGAGAGTACACATTTGTGCATTGTGATGAAGTTGGCCTAGACAAACTCACCAAACTGCCATTGGTATAAAAATAAAGCACATATAGTTATGTACAGCCTGCTGTATTTGGTAACATCAACAATGGACTAACTGGGCTTGCTAGCACATGCCTGGAATCTGAGTGCTTGGGAGGCAGAAGCCAGAAGAATGGGAGTTCAGTGCCTGACTCAGCTACAGAACAAGTTTGAGACCAGCCTGGGATACATATTATTCTTGACTCTGTGTGTGTGTGTGTGTGTGTGTGTGTGTGTGTGTGTGTGCGCGTGTGTTCACATGCACATGTGAGTTTGATTTTATCTCATGCTATTTCCCCCATTGCAACACTAAGAGCAATAGACAATATCTCACACACATACACACATATCTACATACATATATGCACATACCTATACACAGGCACATACCTATACAGATGCACATACACACATACACACACACACATACACACATGCATACATACACACATATACACACACATACACATATCTACATACACATATGCACACACATAAACACACACATGTGTACATATACACACACATACACACATATCTACATACACACATAAACACACACACACACACACACACACACACACACGCCCAGGTATCTAGTAGACCATGCCATCTAGATGTATGACATACACTCACAGACACGCGCTTGCTTAGTGATACATTTCACATACATTATCCCCAATGTTCAACCTTGTGTCTGTAGAATATGGGAGAAAAGTCTGTTCTCCTTCCAACAGTTTGACCATTGCCAGCAAGCAGGAGAGCGGGCAACAAAGAGAAAGCTGTATTCAGGATACAACGTGGTCCCATCAGCTTCATCTGCTGGAAACTTTTAGAATGGTCGTTCTTCTCATCCCCCAATCTCTGCACACCCCTTTCTTTCCGGGAAGAATGGCTACTACTCTTAACACCCTGCTGTGAACCATCTCCTCCAGAAAAGCTTGGTCTGCACACTGGAGCCAAAGTTACCCGTACATAATTTTTCGGTGATTGATGACAGCGAGGATATTACCATTTTAATAAGGTCTATAAGAATTGAGTCTAAGAATAGGTCTCCAGGCCTTGTGACTGACAGGATACGTTGGACCAGCCGAAAGAGCTGCTATTGGTTGCAGTCTTCCGGTCCAGGAACCAGGGGTCACGTGGCGCTGGAAGCTGCAGAGGCCATCTTGCCTCTCCACCGTACAATACAAGGCAGTGCTGTTTTCAGCGTTGCTACCGGGAACTTTGGGATCCCTTTGGGGTTCTTAGTCTCTTTAACAAAAAAACGACTCAGAAGGAGGCTCAAGGACAAGTTTATTAGCTCTTGAAAGAAAAACAGCAGTGCGGGCAAGCTGTAAATCGTGGTAGCTGCTAGAAAGAAATGAGAATGGTATTCCTTCAGAGATAGGATTCAAGAAAACCCGGATGTTCGACAACGGAGGCGAGCTGCAGGATGGAAGTGTGCAAGTCCAGAGTGGTAGGGAAAGTGTGCCTAGACCAAGAGAGCACACAGTAGACTACTGAAAAGGATACAGAAACAGAAGGAAAATTGTGCGCTTTGAATTTTCGAAAATGGAACGGACTTAGCAGGAAAGATCTGCAAACAAGACACTGAGGGAGGGGCTTCTGGGAGGTGTAAGTACATGATCTCATTAAGGGGATGATTATTCCTCCCATCCACTTAACAATCCTTCAGGTCTATCAGATTTCCTAAGGAGTGGTCTCCTGCCTGGTGATTGACAGGCCTAGTTGGATTACCTTTTAGGGAAGGAGACAATAGTATGTCACGATCTACTCTTGGGAGCAGGGAGCAGGTCAGAATGGTACATATCCATTCAGGGCAGTGGGTTTGGAGGGCAGGGGGGCATTTGTTATGTCTTCCTTCTCAGTGTTAGCAGAGAATTAGGAGGTGAAATCCAAAGTCATCTGTGAGGCAGAGGTCCATCCTTAATGGCTCCTAAGGCTTCTAACCCTGTCTGGCTGCCTCGTTCTATGTTCTGGAGTGACAGTCGGAGCATCTGCTTGAGCCACAATACTAACAGCTACGCAGGGACGGCTCAGCTCAGATCATCTTGTTCAGTGGCTTTGGATTTACTGAGCTGTCCTCAGTCTATTACACATCAGACTTTGTCACACGCTAACATTTGCCTCTCCCACCAAGACAGGTTTTCTTCTGAATCAACATGTGGGAAACGAGGATGCGTAGCCTCTTGACTGTTAAGTATAAACAGATCTTTCCAAGACTTGTTTCAAATGTCATTTTGCCCTGAGTGCTTCTCATGTTGTTATTAATAAAAAATAACACACAAAACACTAAGAGCAATTATGTCTGTTGGCTACTTGCCACATACCAGGTGTTCGTCAGCTCGTCTGCTCCGGCTCCCGGCAGCTTCTGGAGCCGTTGTTATTATCCTTTGTTCTGTAGTCAGGGAGGCCAGCTAAGGTCACCCACGGAAGCTCTTCCAAATTTGCTTGCCTCTTTTCAGGAAGATTCTAAAGGGGATTTAAGATTCTAAAGGGGATTTATAATGGTTTGGCGACCGTGTGGCAGGAAAGCTACAGAATGCTTACCAGGACACAGGAAGGTGCAGGGTTAGACACGGGTGACGTTTGAAAGGTCTGTGTTTTGTACGAGCTATTTATGCATGTGGAGGTGTGTCAGGGATGACACAATCAGTTGGAGAATGTGAGACCTATAATCAACGCTACGGGGCTCAGCAGAAGTAGTTTAAACAGGGAAAAGCTTAGATTTAGATCCGCTCTTTCCAAAGCAATCAACAATAGAACATCAAGCCAACTGAAAGCGTGTGATGTCTCCCAAGCGAACCCAGTCTTACCCCAGACTAATTTCTAAGCACACGTGTTCATTGGGTATTATTATTAGCTTCGCTTTCACCGGATAAACTAAGGTTTCAGCCAGAAGAGGACTGGGGGCAGGGGGTTAACTATGGTTCTCTGTTCCTCTCTCTCCTTCTCCCTGTCCCTCTCCCTCTCCCTCTCCCTGTCTCCTTGGCCCTGCCTGAAAAACCGTCCCAATAACAGCCCTAACTACCATTTGTAGACTTCACTCTGTCCACACAGTCTTCCATAGACATCGTGTGCTAGGTCTTTGCAGCATTCGTAGGTACTTTTGAGATGAACTCCTACAAAATTAGGAAATATTTGCCTTGGACTCATGTTCCTCCTCCTCCTCCTGCTTCACCCTCCTGAGGAGCTGTGAGTTTTTCCATGTGTGTCACCATTGCCTGCCTGTTAGCTAACTAAAACTGAGAGATGGCTCAAGCTAAGAGGGAGGGAGGGAGGGAGGGAGGGAGGGAGAGAGAGAGAGAGAGAGAGAGAGAGAGAGAGAGAGAGAGACTAACTTCAAATCGAAGAAAGATTTGAGCTTAGTCATTCCTCCCTTGATCCATCAAGGAGGATCAGAGTCAGAACTGGGCACAGGTCTTCTAATTTAGGAGCCCAAAAGAAAAAGTCATCAACAGGAAGGCATTGCGTGATCATTCTTTGCTCTACACCACCTGTTTGACGTTTGTATTAAAGTTAATAATTCAGGGACTGGGAGATGGCTCAGTTGATCCGGTGCTTGCATGCAGGGACACAGTTGACCTGAATTCATGAGGAAGCCATGTGTGGCATTGTGCATATATAGCCACAGTGTGTGAAGGTAGAGACAGGAGGGTCCCTGGAGTTTGCTGGCCAGCGAGCCTAGCCAAGTCAGCCAGCTTCATGATCGGTGAGAGACCCCCTACTCAGCTCTCTCGTTCTATTGCTGTGATAAAATACCATTGCCAGGGGAGGAAAGGGGTTAACTGGCTAAGGCCTTCAGGTCCATCACTGAGGAAAAGCAATAGAACCACAAGCAGGAACCTGAGGGCAGGCCTGCTCCCACTCCTCACAGCATCACCTCCACCCAGGGAGCTCCCACTCCTCACAGCATCACCTCCACCCAGGGAGCTCCCACTCCACACAGCATCACCTCCACCCAGGGAGCTCCCACTCCTCACAGCATCACCTCCACCCAGGGAGCTCCCACTCCTCACAGCATCACCTCCACCCAGGGAGCTCCCACTCCTCACAGCATCACCTCCACCCAGAGAGCTCCCACTCCTCACAGCATCACCTCCACCCAGAGAGCTCCCACTCCTCACAGCATCACCTCCACCCAGAGAGCTCCCACTCCTCACAGCATCACCTCCACCCAGGGAGCTCCCACTCCACACAGCATCACCTCCACCCAGGGAGCTCCCACTCCTCACAGCATCACCTCCACCCAGAGAGCTCCCACTCCACACAGCATCACCTCCACCCAGAGAGCTCCCACTCCACACAGCATCACCTCCACCCAGAGAGCTCCCACTCCACACAGCATCACCTCCATCCAGGGAGCTCCCACTCCACACAGCATCACCTCCATCCAGGGAGCTCCCACTCCTCACAGCACCACCTCCACCCAGGGACACTCGCAACCCCAGGAAGTACATTAAAAACTAAGAAGGGCTGGAAAGACGGCTGGGAGGTTAAGAGAATGAGCTGCTCTTCCAGAGGACTCAGGTTCAATTCCCAGCACCCACACACAGTAGCTCACAACTGTCTATAATTCCAGTTCTAGGGGATCCAACACCCTCACACAGGCAGCAAAACACCAATGCACATAAAAAAATAATAAAATTAACAAAAAGGGGGAAAAAAACCCACAATGAACTCCCAGTCACTGAGTTGTGCTTAGCGAACAATTTTTATTCAGCCTGGGATCAAATGCCCAGGGAATGCGGCTACCACCATGGTCTGGGCCTTCCTATAGAAATTAGCAGTCCAGGTAACTCTCCTTCCCCCGTCGATACAACACAGGCCAGTCTGATCTAGACAATTTCTAAATCAAGGCTCTGCACTCAAATGACTCTAGGCTGAGTCGACTGGAGTTAAAGTTACCCAGGATACCATGTCTCAAAAAAAAAAAATAAGGCGGAGAGCAGCTTAGGGAGAAACCTCATACCTGTTTCTGGCCTCTAAAGCCCATTCATACCTGTATGCATGCATTCAAACATATGTGTGCTCAGATATACACACACAAAATAGGGACAGTCGCTTGTATTCTAATGGCGTTCTACTATTAGTTCCATCCACAGGCGACAAAAACATTTCTAAGAGCACACTCCCTTTACATTCATCTTATAGTTTAAATTTTAATTTATCATCATGGTCACTATCATCATCATCATGATATTACTATTATCATTATGCACAGGATGGGAGGGAGTACACATACACATATGAAGGGCACAAGACAGCTTTCTGAAGTCGTTTTATTTTTTTTTTTCTTCTTCCACTTTATGTCGGTCTTGCGAAGGCTTGGGCCGCAATTGCTTTGACCACTGAAGCCCTATTGTCAGCCCAATAGCTTAGTAATCTTTCTGAGCATTCATTGAGGACATGGTTGAAAAGCAATCCCCATCTTTCCCCCTGAAAGTGCATAGAGCATTAGAAGTCCTCAATGAGAGCGGGTACACCTTTCTACATGTCCTGTCCGTGCCTGGGATTGACTTCGGCTGGTCGCCGTATGAGATTAAAGCTATTCAAGTCACCTGGTGGGCCGCGGCGCGAGTTCCTCACTATCCGCGCCAATGTCGTGGATTCCATCTTTGCTACCCTAGACCACTCTTCTGCAGCTCTCAAGCCTGCATCTTTCCTGGCCTGGCGATTCTAACGCCTCTCTGTTCCCTTGTCTGGGAATCCTAAAGTCCCGCCTCTGTCTCCCTGCCCAGCCATTGGCTGCTGGCAACTTTATTTACCAATCAGAACCTACTGGGGACAGGGACCCTCAGGGTCTTACATGGGGGATTCTCTTACAATTTTGGGAGCCCAATTAATATTATGCAAGTTTTAGGCCCAATCCACAACACCTAGGGTTGACTTTTGCTGGTTGGTTATGAACTTCTGAAGGCAATGGATCTCCTAAGGCATGCAGTCTCTACCAGAGAGCTGAGAGTCATTCTATCACTACACAAGCCCTTTCTCAACAGAAAGGCTCCGTTCCCTTAAAGTGAAAAGGAAGAGAATGGTTTTAAATTACTGTGACTCCTATTTCGGTCAGTGGTCTGCTATTCAAGAACCAATTATCCAGCTTAAGGACCCTCTGCTCCTGAGCTCCCCCCTTGTCTGCCAAGGATTTACACTCTTGGCTGTCACCTTCCACAGGGGGTATTAGAGGAAAGGAAAAGGGTAATATTTGAAATAAAATTTCAATAAATGATCCTCCAAGCATCTGTTTCGTGACAGAGAGAGTAACTAGGAGCCATAACAAGTAACAGAGACCTGCCTGTGGGTTGCTGGACAAATGCTCACACACACACACACACACACACACACACACACACACACACACACACGGGTGTGAATAAAGTGAGAAAGCAGTTGGACAGTTAGTGTGGAGGGGAGGGAAGGAGGTGAGAAAAAAGAGAGCGATGCGTGACTCTCAGCACCGGCACTTGAAGCCCAGGAAGAAAAAGAGAGGGAGATAAAATGAGGCAAGACACACAGGGGACAGCAGGCCTGTGGGCAGCAGCGGGTGGGAGTTTGTGAGCTCTGAGGCTAGAGACTGAATAGTAACCGATGGGGAGAGGGGGTACAGGGGCCCCGAGGGCTCTGTGGATGGAGACCTGACTTCTGGGCTCACCTGAGTCTGCTCCAACATTTGGTCAATACGTCCTCAGTGTTGTTACTATACCAACCTCTTCACCATGAGAGTATCTGGTTCTGGGATCAGCGAGATGCTCAGCAGGTAAAAGTCCTTGCAGTCCATCGAGACAGCTCACGGTACAAGAGAAATCAACTTCCGAAATTTGTCTCTGATCTACACACACACACACACACACACACACACACACACACACACACTCGGGGTGGGGAGGAAGAGAGGGAGATAAACAAGTAAAATAACTTTCTCTGGACCGTAGATTCCATCGCCATGAGCATCAGTCGGGCTGAAGTGTCTGTCTCTGCTCTCCCCTGCCTTGTCTGTGGAAGGCCACCACCAAATGACCATGTTCCTTGCTAAGTTTGGCTCTCCATGACAACTACGGAAAGCATCATCCCAGACAGCAACACCGATGGAGTCAGAAGCACGTGTGTCTGCACGCAACCACCAGAGAGGTGGTGATATGGAGAGCACGTGGTCCAAAACAGTACTGCATTTTTATCTCCTGGGCCAACACTTACTATCATAATACCCAACTCAGAGCTCTGTGTTTCTGCCGTTGTTTTAGAAATGGTGAAGTCTCAAACACAGGTCTCACTGTTCCACCAGGCCAAGGGGTGGCCGGGGCTCAGCAGGAGATGGCAGTGCTTTGATTCAGTGATTCCCACAGTGCTCTGCTGTACCGCTGGTTCTGTGCATCCACTGGACACAAGCTGGAGTTATCACAGAGAGAGGAGCCTCCCTTGAGGAAATGCCTCCATGAGACCCAGCTGTAAGGCATTTTCTCAATTAGTGATCAAGGGGGAGGGCCCAGCCCATTGTAAATGGTGCCATCCCTTGGCTGGTGGTCCTGGGTTCTATAAGAGAGCAAGCTGAGCAAGCCAGGGGAAGCAAGCCAGTAAGTAACATCCCTCCATGGCCTCTGCATCAGCTCCTGCTTCCTGACCTGCTTGAGTTCCAGTCCTGACTTCCTTTGGTGATGAACAGCAATGTGGAAGTGTGAGCTGAATAAACCCTTTCCTCCCCAGCTTGCTTGTTGGCCGTGATGTTTGTGCAGGCATCCTGACTGAGCCTCCACAGTAGTCACCTAGGACCTTTGCTTGCAAACCATCCACACCCTGGTGTACCTGTGTCCGACAGAAGAACCGTGTCACTCCGAAGCCATGATGGTCTGGCTATCCTCATTCACTTCAGGGTCTGCCGGAAGTCAGCTGATGTGCTGTGGAGAAAGACCTACCTGAGAGACCGAAGCGTCCAGCCAACAGTCATTCGAGTGAACTTTATGACAGGAAGATTCTAGCCTCAGCCGCGTACTGGGATGGCAAAAGCCTCACTAGTATCCAGAATGACCCTTCACAAAAGCTATGAGCCAGAATCATGCAGCCAAGCCAATCATGCAACCCTTACCCTTAGAGGCATTGGAGAAAATAAACATAGTTGTTTTTAGGCACTAAATTTAGAGGAGGGGCTGTTTGTTCCACAGCAATAGCTAGCCATGGACCAACACAATTAGTTTTATTTATTTATTTTTTTTATTTTTTGACATTACCACATAGTTACATCATTTCCCCCTTTCATTTCCTCCCGCTTTCAAATCCATGGCTTTTTTCTTTAATCATTTGTGTGTGTGTGTGTGTGTGTGTGTGTGTGTGTGTGTGTGTGCGCGCGCGCGCGCAAATATATGATACTTCCTGCTCAGTGTGCATAATGTTACTCATGTATAGCTTTCAGGACTGACCACACTAGGTATTGGATAACCAGTTGGTGTGCTCAACCCCTGTTTCTCCTGTTCCACATTCTTCGTCTAGGCTCCAGGCCTCCAGAGCCAACACCCATGTCAGTGTTATCTTCGTTCACACCGTGTTTAGGCAGTCGAGCTGATGAGGTGGTATAGGTGTGGCTTTTTTATTCCCCCCCCCCCCGGGGGCTGGGGACCGAACCCAGGACCTTGGGCTTCCTAGGTAAGCGCTCTACCACTGAGCCAAATCCCCAACCCCTAGGTGTGGCTTCTGACATTTCTAGGAGACACATCCCCCAACAAGCCCCCTGGTCCTCCAGTTCTTCCCCTCTTCTGCAGGGATCCCTGAGCCTTGGGTGGGGGAGTTAGGTTGTAGATGAATCATTGTGACCAGGTTCCATAGCTAGATATCACAGAAAACCACAAGCGATTTTCTTTCTTCTCAAATATTGTTTATGAGTGTTTTGCCAGCATGGGTGCATATGCACCACCCGCATGCCTATAGGGGTCAGAAGAAGGAGAACATCAGATCCACTGGAACTGAAGTTATAGGCAGTTATTAACCACCATGTGGGCGCTGAGAACTGAATCTGGGTGTTCTGCAAGAACACCAAGGGCTCTTAACTATTGAGCCATCTCTCCAGCTCCATAACAGATTTTCTTATAAATAATATTCCTTATCTGGCTATCTAGACAACAATTGTGCCTATACCACTGCCAGAAAGGAAGAAACTGTAGAGAGAATATCTTGTGTATTGTATGGATGCCATACAATTTAAAAACCTATGGCCTATAGGAAAGGGTAGAATAGAAGGCGGGACATCCGGGAGGCAGAAAGAACTCTGGGATAGAGCCAGGCACAGGAGATTCACCCAGGGAGACGTGATGAGGAAATGCACGGCACCTGAACTCTGGTAACCAGCCACGTGGCAGAACGTAGATTAGAATATATGGGTTGTTTTAAATTATGATCTACTCAAAGAAAAGCATAGCTACTTGGTATTTACAATTACATGGTATTTGTAAATATATTTTGAATCTGAGTCTTATTTCTGGGAGCATGAGGCTGAGAGGTAGAACCAGGCTTAACTTCTACAAGAAATATTGTAAAACATTTTTTTAAAAATTAATTTTAATTGTTTATATTTATATGTGTGTATGTGCATATATATATATTTCTATCATATGTACCTCATATCATCCTCTCTTAACCCCTTCCTACTCCCACAGATTTCCCTCCCACAGGTCAACTTCCTACTTTCGTGTCCTGTGTATACGTGGGGAGGGGAATATTGAAGGTTTTAAGAAAGAAAGTGAGACGTGAGCTCAGGTCTGGTAACATATCAAACTGACATTTGTGAGAAGCGGGGATGGGTTACTTTTAATTGAAAATCTAAAACAATTTAGAGCAATGGTTTTCAACCTATGGGGTCTGACCCCTTTAGAGGTCAAAAGACCCTTTCATGGGGGTGCTTAAGACCATTGGAAAACACAGATATTTACATTGTGATTCATAACAGTAGCAAACATATTAGGAAGCAGCAATAAAAACAACTTCATGGTTGGGGGTCACCTCAACATGAGGAACTGTGTTAAAGGGTCACAGCTTTAGAAAGGTTGAGAACCACAGATCTAGAGTCCCAATAAGGGATTGTCTAGTTCCAGTTGGCCTATGGGTATGTCTATTGGGGGCACTGATTTGATAACATTAATAGATGTGGGAAAACCTGGCCCCCTAGGGGCAGCACCAATCCCTGGGCTTGAGTTAGTACCCAAATGAGCTAAGCAATAAAAACCCATACATTCATTCTGTCTGCTCTTTGCTGTGGGTGTGCTATAACTGGCTGCTTCTAGAACCTTGACTTTCCTGCTATAATTGACAGCATCCTGGAATTGTGTGCTAAAATAAACCCTTCCTCCCTAAGTTATTTTTATTGGTGTATTTTATCAGAGTAACCAGAAACAAGACTTGAACACAGGAGAAGAGAGTTGACCAGACTGCAACCTGGCATGTCCAAGAGAGAAGGCTGTTGCCTCTGGGTCAGACTATGGAAGGTCAAGTTCCCAGAGCACCCCAAATCTAGCATGTCCAAGAGAGAAGGCTGTTGCCTCTGGGTCAGACTATGGAAGGTCAAGTTCCCAGAGCACCCTGAAATAGTATAGAAATTTGACAACTTATTTGCTGTTACAGATCCCTTCCTGAAAAATATTATTGGTGATATTTTTAACTGAACATCTGAATTTCCACCTAGCAGTATCTTAAATACCTTCTCTTTCTCCCATGACTGAAACATATGGCTACTGGTGGCATGTCAGTCGCTGAAAGATACCCTGGGGTCCCAGGTTCCTTCTGCCTTTCAACTTTATTTATTTATTTATTTATTTTTTGATTCTTTTTTTCGGAGCTGGGGACCGAACCCAGGGCCTTGCGCTTCCTAGGTAAGCGCTCTACCACTGAGCTAAATCCCCAGCCCTTATTTATTTTTTTTATGTTGGCTCCTTGCCTCCTGTTTCCAAGATAGTTGCTACAACTCCAGCCCTCACATTTGTGTCTAGAGGAACAGAAGGAAATAGAGACAAATGAGAGGGGGTGTTTTGTTTAAGTTTTTAATTTAAAGTTTTATATGTATGTGTGTCTGTGCATATAGATTCCCCTGGAACTGGAGTACAGACAATTGTGAGCTGGGAATCAAACTCAGGGCCATTGCAAGAGCAATACACAATACTCAGCTTCTGAACCACCTCTCCACTCCCTAGTTGGGTGTTTTAAACTATGTTTATCTCATTTTATCGAGAAAAATAAAAAGTGTCTGTCTGTGATCGAAGCCACGTGAGCAGTAATGGAGGCTGGCAAAGCATTACCATCTCAACAGCACGTGAAAGTTGAGTTCTGCTAAGCAAAGCTGGAGAAACACTAAGTGCACACTTGCTTTGAGACAGTGACTGAAACATTGTTTCAGCTGCCGGAGCCTGGCGTGGAGGAGTGTCTGTAGCTGTTGAAGTTCCCATAATCCAGGCCCAGACACTTCCTCATGAACGCGGCAGAGGAATGAAGGACCAGTTAAGCTAAGGGGCCGGAAAGAAAGATGCAACTTCTGCTTTAACCCAAAGCTAGAATCTGGCATGGCTTTTTAAATTATGTTTATTCCTCCTCTTTCTCACTGTTTCTCCTGTTTCCCTCGTTATCCATTTTTAAAATTGGTTTTCAATTGCGCGCTTTATCATTTTAAAATTCTCACTGTGAGAATATAAACTTGCTTTTAAATCCACTCGCTTAGAACTCGACCTGCAGCGATTCCCCTCCCAGTGAGCAGTCTGGGCAGGGCCCAGTCACCAGAGCTGACCACTGACCCTGCTCTTCCCAACATGCCTGCATTAGATACAGTTCAGCAGTGTGAAGAAGAAATCTGCCTACAGTTACAATAAAATTAATCAATGGATAGTCACATGCACTAGAAGTTTCCATAACTAAGGGGCAACACAGAAACCCAAGCTTTGTTACTCTTTGCTGAACAGTGTGTGGATTAGATAACTAGTAAGGCTGTCCCATATGTCCCTAACCAAAGGCAGCAATTGTGAGCCCAGGATGAAAAGGCACTGACACCTGTGGAATTGCATGGTGTTAAGACAGAAGAGAGAAATTGTGGTAGACAGAGGTTTCAAAAGAATGAAAAGAAAGGTTCTAGGTGCCTGCTTAAAAGAATGGAAAATGGTGCCTAGGAGAGATATTTGCACTACCATGTTCATGGTAGCAGTGAGACAGACTCTATGACAGACTACAAACTGACAGTTCAGGAGATGAAGCCTCGCCAAGAGAACTGGGCAAGTCCAGGCAAGCCCAGGCAAGTCAGTTACTGAAAAACAAAACAAAACAGGCTTCAGGCAGCCCATCAGAAACTGCTCTACCATCAGAAGTTGCCCCACCACCTGGCTTGAGGCAAAGACAACCCAGTTAGCAGCAGTTTGCAGACCTTCTCAGCAATAGTTTCCAGATTTCCCCATAAACAGTTTCCAGCCCCCACACGCCTAGAGATGGGTCCAACAGATCGAGATAGAGGTCACCTACCCTGGGATTCCCCTAATGTGTTTTAAATTGGGTCTGCAAGCTCGCTTCGAGGTCTCTCCTTCTTTGTAGATGGTAGACTCTAGCATGCTGGACCTCTGCAGAAGACACTCTTTGCCCTTACATATTATGTGAGCCGGGGCATCATCCTTCGGTGAGTCATGGATCCTTACAGAATTACAATAGGCACCAGCTGTAGCAGCCATCAGAGAATGAACGACTCAGCAAACATAAGCTAAGTGTACACAGTGGAACAGTATTCAGGCTTAAAAGCCAAGAAAGGGCAAATCTCACTTAAGTGGGGGTGTCTACAGTAGTGGGGATGACACCGACCAGTGTACACAGGCGACCGCCAGGGCTGGGCATTGTCAGTACTTGGTGGGGGCAGAGTTTCAATGGGGAAAATGGGAAGTTCTGGTTAATGACAATGGTGGACAGTAAGGTGATATGCTCCTGGGTCTCAGAGCTGTGCGCTCAAACACGTGCACGGACACATGCGTGCACATCCACACAAGTGCATACAAAACTCCCACCACCACTATCTGCTAAGTCTTTGAAAGTTTGGTCTCGGAGGAAAAAAAGGAGGCAAACTAGAAGAGCTTTGCAGAAACAGTTAACATCTTTCGATCATTTCGTGGCGTGTTGTTGCCCTTGTTTTGTGGTGTGTCTTTGTTTCCCTTTTTATAGTAAATATGCGCGACATTTGTGATTGGTGGAAAGGGAACACAAACTGTGAAATGGATAGCTAAGGATGAGAGGCCAGAGTTCCTCTGCCACCCCTCACCCCAGGGCCAGGGAGCCCCATCCCCTGAAGTTTGTTTCTGCTCAGAAGCCTGAAACACCTCGGCCCTTCTTCCATGCCCAGGACCTATGCTAACTCCGGGTCGGATGCTATATTCTGACCTGGAACGATTGGTTTTGCTGCTGCTGCTGCCACTGCCACCGCCACCGCCACCGCCACTGACTCCTGGGGACTCAGGTGACAAACTGGAGCAGTCACTCCGTAAGCAGTTTCTGGGGCATCGTGCTGCAGAGCTCTGCAAACAGCCTCACTCTGCTTTCTGATTGGCTCTTCTTACATTTCCGTTTTATTATTTTTTTTTTTTTTTTGGAGAAAACAGGGGTCTCTCATGGAAGCTTAGGGAAATGACTGAATTTTAATGGAATCTAATTGGGCCCCATGGTTATCTCAAAGAAGCTGTGGTCATAAAAGTTAATTAAGTTAGATTCATTTGCATATTCAAAACTTTTTTTTTTTAAAGAGGGACTGTGTCTGGGCCTGGCGGGGATTAGGAGACACAACAGTGTCCAGGTGGCTTGGCTTGTACCTGGGGAATTAGAGCAGCAGCCTATTATCTTAATCCTCTTGCCTCACCTTGTGTTCTCTGCCTCCTTTAGGAGGGTGCTGACTCCGGAGGTAACCTGGTAGGCCTCGCCTGTTCACTTTGAGATGCAGAACAAAGCCCTTTACAGAAAAAGATTTGGATTTTCTGTGCTAAGCCATGGAAGTAGTTTTCTAGACAAAAGGTGACTTCAGAACCTTCCATATCGACATTTACAGCCACGGGACTGGACTGGCCAACAGTGTGAGCATTTGTGAGCATGCTTGAACGCTTCTTCGCAACAGGAGTGCAGCCTCGTTTATTATGGGTCAGAGGAAGGGAACAATAGGGCGCTAAGAGGATGTCTCGTCTGCCCCGCTGCCTGGGGTAAGCCCAAAATAACCCGCTGAATTGGAACTCTGGCCTCTTTTCTCTGGCCCCTAGGGAAGCCTTTCACAACCATCCTCTATTATCCGACCCATTTTTAACAAAGTTTAGTATCATATCAGAAAGCATCCCATGTGTCAAAACTCTATCCCCACTGCTGCTGACTAACCGTTTATTCTCATGTGCATACCGAGCAAACGTGGAGGAGAGTCCCTACCACCGCCACTGCCACTGCCGCCGCCGCCACCGCCGCCACCACCACAGTTCACCTGAACATTTAATCTGAACTCCAGCCAGTGCCTGGGTCAGTCGATGGAACCTGATGTCTGCCCTACCTCCACCAGCCTCTCCTGCCTGTTAACACAAATAAAGGTTTATTATCTCCCTCCTCACCTTGTGAGAGGACCAGATTAATGTATTCCTTTCTCTGATGCCAAGTTCTTGAGGAGCAGTAAAAGCAGAAGACAGGGCAGACTCGGCCCTCTTCCACCGAGCACAGAGAGTTTTGTAAGTGCTTCCAAATGTGAGACTTACAGGAAGCACAGGTTACCGAGAAGCACCCCACCACAGGGTGGGAGCACAGAAGCGCGTTCTGGATAAAGTGAAATGTCATGTGAAACCTCAAGAGATGACTGGGGACCATCAAAGTGGGAAGGGGAGAAGCCAGAGGGGACAGCGTGTGTGTGTGTGTGTGTGTGTGTGTGTGTGTGTGTGTGTGTGTGTGTGTGTGATCCTTGCCACAGCAGCTAGTGTGGCCAGAGTGGGGGTTGGCAGTGCAGTTTAGATGACAGGACAGAGGGGGCTGTGGTTACTTTGTCTGCACCTGCTCATTCGTGCCCTATGGCTTGGTCCCACCTGTGTGGATTGAGAACACTGAGGACCTACACCCCTAGAAAACAAGCCAAGCCCCATCTCAACATCCGGGCAGCCACAAGTGCTCCAGAGCCCACAATCGTCAGTGTGGCACAGGGCAATGGCTGCTGTCTCTTTGCATGTATTTGGGTACAGTGTGGCTTAGCAAGTCAAGCTTTCAGGGTCTCCAACTCCTGGTTTGTCAAGTGAGGTCAGACACAGGTGCCTGATATGTCTAACCTATCTTCTGGAATCCAGTGAGAGTTCCCACAGCTCTTAAGTGGGTCACACTATTACTGACATTCAGGAGCGGGGAAGGGTTATCAAATAGGCAGCAGTCCTCTCTCCACTTGCTTTTTTTTTTTTTTTTTTTTTTTTTTTTTTTACTGTGGTAAAGTATACCCCACATTAACACTCGCCATTTTAAGCCTTTTAAGACTCACAGTTCAAAGACAACTCACAACCTGTGCGACTATCTGTTGCTAAAAGAGTCTCCCTTCCACTGTTAAATGAGTTCGGGGAAGGACTAGAAATATTTACAACCCATCATCATGACTCTAAAGGAGTTTTAATATGCAATATTTAATATTATTTTTTGAGATTTTCACACACGTGTGTACACAGTGAATTTTGGTCATATTGACTCCCTGCTTTTTCAAACTTCCTAACCCCCCACGTCTGCCTCCAACTTTGTGTGTGTGTGTGTGTGTGTGTGTGTGTGTGTGTGTGTGTTTTGGGTTTGTTTTGTTTCGTTTTTTGTTTTTTTGTTTTTTTTTTTTTTTTGTAATACACTGTCCTAATACAGATGGATGCGGCCATCATGACTTTCTTTGTGTATCTTAAAAGACGAGTTACAGTTCTCACGGCAACTGATATATACTTCTATCACTTGGTGAGTGAAAATGGAAGGAGAGGGGCTGGGGATTTAGCTCAGTGGTAGAGCGCTTACCTAGGAAGTGCAAGGCCCTGGGTTCGGTCCCCAGCTCCGAAAAAAAGAACCAAAAAAAAAAAAAAAAAGAAAAGAAAAGAAAATGGAAGGAGGAGGAGGTCCAGCAGGGAGTGACAGTTCCACCCCCCCCTCTCTCTCACACACACACACACACACACACAGCCTCTACAATGGTGGTTCTCAACCCTTCCGAATGCTGGAACCCTTTAATACAGTTCCTCATGTTGTGCTGCCCTCCAAACATAAGGTTATTCTCACTGCTACTTCATAACGAGTTTTGCTACCGTTAAAAATCATATGTAAATATTTTTGAAGACAGACACTTACCAAAGGGGTCTGAGACCCACGGGTTGGGTCTAAAAAAAAAGGTCACCTTGTTCAACATCACAAGGCTGAATACCCCACATTTGTCACTGCTCCTCTACCACACCGAGCCAGCTGCTTTGTCTCACAGGTGGGCAACGCCATCACCATCCTACCCACAAATGAATGGTAGAGTCCGGCTTCCAACTCAAGTCAGCTCAGCTTTCCAAATTTAGCTCCATCCCTATGGCTAACTGCTTTCTCCAAGAACAACTACCAGGGGCTGACTAGTGGATCTTGAAAGGATAAAAACAAAAAAGATGCAGACTGAATTTCACCTCGACTGCTAGGCTCGATTGCTTTTGTCCTGCGCCTCCCTCTTCCCTCTTCTGCCACAGTCATTTCCTGTCTCTCTTGCCCAAGGAGCTGATGGCATCCACTGTCCCACACGGTGCCATTACTTAATTAAGAATTAATTCTGAGAGCATCAGGGAGCCGAGAGGTCAGGAAGGGTTAATAGCCCTAGGAAGGGCTGAGTTCCTGCACCTCAGGTGGTGACAGAAGGCTAGGTATAATGAGGCTAGGGAACCTCCCAGCAACCTGAAGCCTTCTCTGCAGATCCTAATAGGACCAAAAATAAATGTTGAGACCAGGAAACTGCCAGGCAAATTAATGTGAAGGGCACAGGCTCTGCTTTCTCTCAACAGGTAAGAATTCCGAGCATACAGCTGGAGGATGGGTTAAGAATAGTATAGCAGTCGCTAAGTGGTGCTCACCCGGTAGAGGGGCCATGGCACCCAGGAGGGCTGCACGGGAGAGCTGAGAAGAAGTAAGACCAACCACCGGAGCTAAGCCACCAAGGCTGCAGGACCTTTAAAGGCTCAAAATGCAAACAAACTGAGACGCTAGTACACACACACACACACACACACACACACACACACACACACACGGGTCCAAAGGTTTTTAAAAAAAAACAAAAACAAAATGTTTATCCTTGACTTGCAGAGTCCACATGGTTTCTCTCCCAAACCCTCTCATCCCTACCACCACCAAGAGTATCCTGTGGTGTTTTGAATATGCGTGGCCCAGGGAGTGGCACTATTAGGTGTGGCCATGTTGGAGTAGGTACTTCACTGTGGGGGTGAGCTTGAAGATCTTCCTCTCCCAGCTGCATGAGGAGTCAGTATTCTTCTGGAAGCCTTCAGATGAAGATATAGAACTCTGAGTTCCTCCTGCACCATGCCTGCCTGAATGCTGCCATGCTCCCGCCTTGATGATCATGGACTGAACTTCTGTAAACCAGCCCCAGTTAAATGTTGTTCTTATAAGAGTTGCCTTGGTCATGGTGTCTGTTCACAGCAGTAAAACCCTAAGACGTACCCCACAGAAGAGCTTGAAGGTCTTTCATGTGCCAGGTTCTGTCCTTTGCCTGCAGGTCTGCCTTTCCTTTGACCCCTTCCCATATGCACCATCCTCTCAGTCACACCTTCTAATCCGGAGCCAACTTTATCATGCTCCTCAGCATAGTGTAACAGTCTACTTCCCTGTTACAAAATCTACTCTTCCAGGACAGGGTCCATGATGCTAGAACTACTGAGGAACAAAGTTAAAAACTAACAAATACTGGGAATGTTCATGACCACCCACATTGCAGACTACCCAAGATCATAAGCTCAAAAGCTATCCTTAGCTACAAAGTGAGTTAGAGGCCCCCTGGAGATACAAGTATCTTAATTTAAAAAAAAATGCATACCTTATCTAACTAATTAAATAATTAATTGAATAAATAAATGAAATAAAAAACAAGGGACACATGATAAAGCCATTACAGGTCACCTCACAGAACAACTTTGTCCTTCACCCTGCAGAAAAGGAGCTAAGAACTCAGAACCTAGTGGTATTCGGAAGTGAGATGGGCAGATTTGCTTGAAGTCCTGACCCTACAAAGGTAAAGAATATGGGAGATTCCTCATAAGGAAGCAGAGTTAACATCCTTACCCAAGTAAGACCCCAAGAGGAAAGGAAAGGGTTGAGGAGATCTTTCCCATCTCTGACTGTGTATAGAAACGTGGGACAAGCGAGTCCTGAACTAAACAAAAGGAGAGAGAGAGTGACTTGTTCTGCTTGCTCTCATCCTGCTCTGATTCCTGACCACAGATGTGACATAGCCAGCCACCTTCTGGTACTCCCACAATCATTTCCCCACCGTGATCAATTGAACCCTCACATCGTGAACCAAAATGGACTCTTTCTTGCTTCAGTTGCTTTTCCCAGAATTTTCTCACAGCAAAACCATCAAAGACGAAGGCCTTCTTTCTACACCTTCTCCAGGCTGGAACCTTAGTGTTCATCAACAAACCTTTATTGAGTGACCCAGTAACTAGGGAGGGAGGCATGGCGGCTGCTGTCCAACTCACTTGATAAGAAAGCCTGGAGGCTTTCTGCTCAACTCAGGGCATACGATGACATCTTAGCCTGGTTGGGCGAAGTCATAGAAATCTATTGCTCAAGCTCTGGAGGCTTGATAGCAGGGCCCTGGAGATTCTAGAATCTGCCAAAGGTATGTCCTCTACTTCAAAATCATCACCACCGTGCTGTGTCCTCCCCTGGTGGAAAGGACAAGGCAGCTCAGGTCACCCTTAAACAGTAAGCTCCAAGCCAAGGGTTCTCCTGAGTGAGATTCTTGATTGAGAGTAAGTAGATTGCCATCAGACACCTACAGTAGGCCCTAGATTCTTCCCTGCTGCCATTCTGTATTGCTACACACACGCACACACACATGCACACACACAAGGACATATACACACACATATACATACCTATACACATAAACACACAGACACACACACATGCACATGGACACATATACACACATACATGCACATACACACAGACACATGCACATGGATACATATACACACATACACACACATGCACATACACACACTTGGTACCTGCACATGCACACACTCAAGAGCACACAGATACACATGTACATGCACACATGCCCACATAGACACACACATAGACACACAGGCGTGCACATGTAGTTCTGCATAGTTTCCAGCACAAAACTGGGAGCCAGAGATGAATGTGTAACAGCGACAGTGAGGATTATAGGAACACGAGGATGCCATGTCTTCAGCAACCAGTGATTGACTCAGTGCCTTTAAGCTTAGCTACACCAAATGCCTCCAGGAAAAGTTAAGGGGTGGGGGAGCCTCGGGATCTGCTCTCTGGCTTCCAGCGATTGAGTTATGCTGTGGGCTGTGGTAAATCCTTGCTGTACTAAAAATAGATGAAGGGTAGATCAGTCACCCTTGGGGATGTTTTATCTGCTTCATTCATGCATCCAAAGATGTCACTTGCATGGAGCCAAAATAAATGCAACCAAAAGGTCACTGAGGATGGCAGGCAAAGGTGGTGATTCGGATGAAAACCTGGAAGACACTCGCACACAGTCGATGGCAAAGATGAGGGCCAGCCCCTACTACGAGGACCTGGGCAGGAGCTGGGTCTGTGTGATTGATAAATGAAGAGTGTGAATAGTTTTTCTTCGATAGTTTCTAAAGGACAAATTTAGAACTCTCTCCCAAAGAGAGCCCAAGCCTCCAGCTGTTCTCCTCTACACATACTGACACAGACCCTTGTCACAAACTTACACTTCACTCTGGCAGCGCCCTCCCACCAGCCCCCTCCTCCTCCTGGAACACCAGGCAGAGCACCAGAAAGGCAACCCAGATCCACAGGAAAGTGTGACTCAAGCCACTCACACGAGCAAAGACAGCCAAAAGGTTTGGGGGGTTCCCCTAGGCCAAGCTTATCGCCAACTTATTTCATTCTGCCAACGGTTTTAAAGGAAAATGTTTAGCAAGAGGTCAGTTCCTTATCCTCAGCTTCTACAGAGACTAAGGAAGACTGACTAGACGTGGGTCTACAAGGTTGGAAATGCAGCCCCTCGTCAAGCATGCAGTGTTTTGAAACACTAATAAACCCAGCAGCACCATCTGTATAATTTGCAAGAATTCTTGCTAAATCAGCTGGCCAAAGGCAGAGACAATTGCTTCGCCTGCATGCGCCACCACCGTGTCGCTGGGAAGTATTTTAAGTGGATAATGAGTAGTCTCTTCTCTCAACGACTATATTCAAATAACATCTTGTGTCTATAATATGCAAAGTTCTCGGTCAAGGGCCTTGGGAACCCCTGGCCCTTCGCTTAGGACTTTAATCCTCAGGGATGAAAATCACACATCTCTCTTCTCCAGTGAGATTTAAGAAAGCAAGTGGCTAGTGGAGGGTGGATACGCGTTCCAGCTCACACATACCCACGCACAACATCACAGGCCCAGAAATGCCCAAACACACAATGCCTAAGAGCTCTGAAGTACGTAGCTCTCACTCACCCTGCATCTTTAGACTGACGGCCAAGACTCTTCCTTATTTAATGGTGGTTTCACCTTGAAAATGATTTTGGGGGTCCAACATGGCCTTTTGCTTCAAGGAACAAATACACATAAGAAATGTAGTTATGGGGAGGTGGATAGGGGGTTTCCAGAGGGGAAGCCCGGAAGGGGGATAACATTTGAAATGTAGATAAAGTATCTAATAAAAATAATGCAGTTACTACGGGAAATATGGAGGCAACTCGTGGGGGTGGGGGGAGCAGAACACATGGAAACTCGTTCTGTAATGAATCCAAACATTTATATTCCCATAACCAACCTTTATTTTCCCAGCTCCAAAGCTTCCGGCTGGAAGTAGAAATGCAACGATTTCGGGGTCATTTAATTTATTGAGTCTTCCTTTCCCCCAAGGTCTTTTAGAACCTGGGAGCTGCTTACCATGTGGGCCACAGACAGCAGCAACACTTTGAGGTGTCAGAAACACAAGCTCTTATGCCCTGCACTCCACAAACTGCATCTGAACAAGATCCCTGAAAGGTTTAGATAGCAACCCCATTCTTAGACTATTAGCTGTTACTGGTCTAGCAAATTCTGTAACACCTCAGAAACCACAGCTGGCTATAAAGGACATGTTTTGGAGTTTTGTGTGTGTGTGTGTGTGTGTGTGTGTGTGTGTGTGTGTGTGTGTGTGTGTCTGTGTGTGTGTGTGTGTGTGTACAGGCAGGTGGGGAAGGGTGTGCATTCACATATGTGTGTGTGCGTGTGGAAGCCAGAGGACAACTTTAATGTCCTTCTCTTTGGTTTGGTTTGCTTGTGGAGGGGTACATTGGCCATGGGCCACATGTGGCAGTCACAGGACAACTTATAGGGGTCAGGAGTCAGTTCTTGCTTTCCACCATGTGAGTTCTGGGGCTCAAACCCAGGACATCAGGCTTGGGGACATCAGGCTTGGGGACATCAGGCTTGGGGACAAGCATCTTTGCCCACTAAGCAATCTCAGCCTTCCACATCTGGGGATTATTTATTTATTTATTTATTTATTTATTTATTTATTTACTTTTTTTTTTGAGTCTCTGAGAATTCCCTCATGCTTGCAAGCACTTAGCTGACGGTGCCAACTCCTCAACTCCATGGAGGAGGCTTTCTAGGTGTTGCTGGGAAGGATCTGACATATCTGACATGAAAGGCGCCCTGGTTCCCAGTTGAGGAGGTTTGAAATCCCGGTAACCCTGAAAGGGACAGTAGGCATTTCGCCTGACTCCCAGGAAACCAGACTAGCCACAGCCTGCAGCCCTCCATAGATTTGTGGACATCAGTCACATAAGGGCATTGCCCCAAGCCCCTCCACAGGTAGAGGATGTGACCATAGGTCACGAAGGCTCTAGAGATCTCCATTATAATGAGGTACCCAACGGTCTGGAGGCTTAGCCAATGAATTTCCCTTCCCAGACACTCTTCCCTGCAAAAGGTATTTAATCTCAGGCCCACTCAGAGAAATAGGGTACAGTTTTACTCATCCACTTTCCTCCATGACAATCAACACCTTAAAACCACAGACCGTCCCTTGGGGAACCACTGAGAAGGCCTTCGCCTACAGACCCTCCATCTAATCTCCTGTGGAAGCCCTCCCTGTGCTCCCAGCCACCTCCACCACCAAGCCTACAGCCCTCCAGCATCAAGCCAAGGACTAACACCCCACCCCCACCCCTACCCTGGTGGGACCAGCCGGAGCTCCCCCTCTTTCCCCTTTGGCCCCAGGCTAGATCCAGTCCTTGACTCTGTTCTCAGCTCTTCTGAGGCATCCCGGTGGCACCTGGACGCCCAAGAGCCTGAGAACCCAACAGCCCCAACCTCCTTTCAGGCCCAGGGACCCCCAAGCCAGCTCTGGCTATCTTATGCCTCAGACCGCACTTCCCAGAGCGGTGTCCGGGGACTGCCCTATATGGTCAGACACCTGCTGGTGGTCAACTTACCAATTTCCCACGTCCTGCCTCCCTGAGTGACCCGAGCCCTGTGGTGGAGCAGATGAGGGACCACAGTAATCCTACAACATTATTGGGCCTTCACCACGTGGCAAGCATGTAGTTTACAGGATAGCAGGCACACCCCTAATAAAAGGCAGATCAATGGGGCTGGCTTCCGGGTCCCCATTTCCCATCAGTTGGGTTCAAAGCCAGGAGCAACTTCCCAGCAGGGGTCCCATTGACATCTGGAACCTGGTTATTTTGAGGTCAGTCTGTGTCTTACAAGGTGGCAGGGGTTCCTGTCCATCACCCACTACAGATGTCCATTATCATAGCAATCTAGGAACCTCTTCTCTACTCCCCGATGCCTGAGCTTTTATGACCACATGGAGAACCACAGTGTTGTATCGCATGGTATTCAGTCATTCTGAGAAATACATTTTCCTTTCTTCCAGTGTTGAAAATACTTAACAAAATCCTTTACGCCTACATTATGTTTCATTTCAACAGAAGGCTCTAACTATTTAGGGCATGCTCTGTGGAAACTAGAAGACAAGGCTCCTGCCTTCTAGCAGAGGACCATCTGTTTAAGGAACTAGGACTTGGTAAGCAATAGTGAAGAAGCAATTCGAAGCACTCTTTAGTAAATCCAGAACGGCCCCAAAGTCCTAGACTCCTATTATGGCTTTGTGTCACCCTCTAAGATGACCATAGTTCTCCAAGTTCCTGCCCTTCCCTCTATAAAGAAAATAAAGTATTATTCAACAGTGACCATTCATAGTAGGCTAGTGCCTAAAACATGAAGTGTGTTTCCTAAATACCAGCCATGCCCACCTGTGCTGGCTGGTTTTGTGCATCAACTTGACACAAGCTGGAGTTATCACGGAGAAAGGAGCCTCCCTTGAGGAAATGCCTCTATGGGACCCAGCTGTAAGGCATTTTCTCAATTAGTGATCAAAGGTGGGAGGGTCCAGCCCATTGTGGATGGTGCCATTCCTGGGCTGGTAGTTTTGGATTCTATAAGAAAGCAAGCTGAGCAAGCTGGGGGAAGCAAGCCAGTAAGTAACATCCCTTCATGGCCTCTGCATCAGCTCCTGCTTCCTGACCTGCTCGAGTTCCAGTCCTGACTTCCTTTGGTGATGAACAGCAATGTGGAAGTGTGAGCTGAATAAACCCTTTCCTCCCCAGCTTGCTTGTTGGTCATGATGTTTGTGCAGGAATAGAAACCCTGACTGAGACACACCAATCATGGCTTCCTCTCAATCAGGGAAGAAAGTGGATTTAAATGACATAGGAGATGTTCATTGTGGGGGAGATGGCATACTGGGCAGTGGGCACAGCATGAGTAAGCGCTTGGTGTCAGGAGGGAGCCTAGCCTTGGAGGAAACTGCAAAGGTGACACACCCTGGGCTGAGGAAAAATACCAGGCAGGATTATGAGAGGGAGTCCTAGAAAGTAAAAATGAGTTTGTATTTATTATGTGGACTCAAAATCTCCTCGACGTTTTATTTTTTTTTTTTATTCTGTATCAAGACTTTCAAATTCAGAAGAAGTTCAAGTCTATAGGCAACAAGGGTAAAGTTTCCAGACCTGTCTCCAGCTCTTCCCACACAGAGAAGATAGGTCTGGCTAGTACGGATGTCTTTGTGTGTTTGTCCTTGAGCTTGTGGTTGGTAGGTAAGTAGGTAGGTAGATGAGAGAGGGAGAAAAGAGAGAGAGAGAGAGAGAGAGATAGGTGAAAGATAGACAGATATAAGTGTAGGTGTAGATATAAGTATGAGTCTGGGCCTGAGTGTGTTCAGGTATCCATGTGTGCATGTGTGCATGTTGAAGCCAGAGGTCAGTGTTGAGTGTTTCCCTCAGTTGTCTCTGTTTTTTGCAGTAGATGCTGCCCTGAACCTGAAGCTTCTCAATTCAGCTAAGCTGAGCCCCAGGGATCCACCCGTCTCCATCCCCAGTGCTGGGCTTGCAACACCAGTATGGTGTATGGGTGCCAGAGATTCAAATTCACAGAGGAACTCCGAGAACTGCTTCATCCTCTCCGTCCCCTGTCACTGGTGTCTTTAAGAAGTCCAAAAAAACACAGACACTGCAGTCATCTTGTTAGTTTTTTAAGATTTGTTTTTATTTTCACCCCTATTTAAATGTGGGAGTGTGTGTGTGTGTGTGTGTGTGTGTGTGTGTGAATGTGTAAGTGTGTGTGTGTGAATGTGTAAGTGTGTGTGTATGAATGTGTGAGTGTATATGAATGTGTGTGAGAGTGTAAATGTGTGAGTGTATATGTGAGTGTGTGTGTATGAATGTGTAAGTGTGTGTGAATGTGGGTGAGAGTGTAAATGTGTGCGTGTTTATGTGAGTGCGTGTGAGTGTTTTAATGTGTGTGAGTGTGTGTGTGAATGTGTGTATGTGTGAATGTGTGTATGTGTGTGTGTGAATATGTGTGTGAGTGTGAATGTGTATGTGTGTATGTGTGTGTGAGAGTGTATTGTGAGCATGTGTGTGTATTGTAAGTGTGTGTGTATGTGTGTGTGAGTGTGTGTGTGAATGTGTGTATGTGTGAATGTATGTGTATGTGTGTGTGTGAGTGTGTGTGTGAATATGTGTGTGTGAATGTGTGTATGTGTGTGTGAATATGTGTGTGAGTGTGAATGTGTATGTGTGTATGTGTGTGTGAGAGTGTATTGTGAGCATGTGTGTGTGTTGTAAGTGTGTGTGTGTGTGTGTGTGTGTGTGTGTGTGTGAGAGAGAGAGAGAGAGAGAGAGAGAGAGAGAGAGAGAGAGCGAGCATGCATTCCTACAGTGAGTGCAGGTGTCCTAGGAGACCAGAAGAATATCAGATACCCTGGAGCTAGAGTTACAGGAAGTTGAAAGCTGACTGACAAGGGCTCTGGGAACCAAACTTGGGTCCTCTGAAGAGAAGGAAATACTCTTAACCAAGAAGCTGTCTCTTGACTCCCGTCCCACCCTTCCAGCGGAAATATTTTGGTTTGTTTTTTTTTTTTAAACTCAAACTCTTAGTTTTTTGCCAGTTTTATTAAATGTCCAGATTTGAGTTAAGTCGCATTAATGGATAAATAAATCCACATCTAGGAAGGAAGATACTTAGCCCCATTTTATGAAGTGCAGAATTTCATCATAAAAGGAACCAAAAACACCTTAAAAATGTCTAAGAGACTCTTGCTTACAACTGTGTTAAAGTTGCTCTCCACAGAGTTTTTGCCTCTGCTGCTCATTAGGAAAAGTTCTTTAACACCCGGCAGAAAAGAATAATTAGCAAATCAATTAATTAAGGCCCCATCAACACTCTTCCTGCCAGCCTCAGTCACATCTTCGTTGTAAATAAGCTCTCTTGCCTACATTACAGTCATTAGCTCTCCAAATGTAAATAATAAACCCTTGGATTTCAGCTGATTGCATTTCAGGGAACAGACTTCAGTCCACCTCCATCAGCCAGGATACTGCAAACAAAGAGCCACATTGTCTTAACCAAGTAGGTTCAGCACAACTATACATAGCTTCTGTGTCCATTCATTCCCCAGATTCACCCTTCCTCCTCAGGACATTAGCCAAACATCTATTTTCGTTGTGACACATACACAAGGAAATACTATAGTAATTAAAGAAACCACCCATTTCCTTCCCCTTAAGTTCCAGGAAGCCACGTTATTTCTGCAGACCAATCTCTATTTGCTGACGGTTCACCTGAGCTTTTAACAGCCAAATAAAATGTCCTAGAAACTGTCCTCACAGGGACAGCCAACAGCACATCGCCTCTGGAGTCCACAGGAAAATGCATACCAAAAAATAAATAAATAACAAACAAACAAACACCATGCTTGTTTGTATTTAAGACTCAAGCATCTAAGATCTCATTAGGTTCTGACAGATTTAAAGTCCTACCATCCTGTAGAAGCAAGCGTTTGAAGGATCTGTCTCTAAAGTTAGCTGGGTCCTTCGCCAAATTTACCTCGTAGTTTCGTTCCTGTGGTTATCCTCTTTTAAATTACAGCTGTTTATTTTTGTGCCTCTTGCCATCTTCCTCCACACCACGCTCTTTCCATCGAGTTTTAAAACAAACAAGTCGTTTATATTCACGTACACCTGCTTGTCATTTTAGCTTTTCAGCATGTCCCCCAACACACGTGCTGTCATTTAGGGATGGGTTTTTTCCCTTCCCTTCCCTTCCCTTCCCTTCCCTTCCCTTCCCTTCCCTTCCCTTCCCTTCCCTTCCCTCCCCTCCCCTCCCCTCCCCTCCCCTCCCCTCTCCCCTCCCCTTCCCTTCCCTTCCCTTCCCTCCCCTCCCCTCCCCTCCCCTCTCCCCTCCCCTCCCCTTCCCCTCCCCTCCCCTCCCCTCCCCTTCCCTTCCCTTTCCTTCCCTTCCCTTCCCTTCCCTTCCCTTCTCCACTTTAAAGAAGAATGAACTATTGGAACAGAAATGAAGGCTGTCTCACACAGTGGTTCTCAACCTGTGGGTCGGGACCTCTTTTCTCAAATGACTCTCGTCAAATGACCCTTTCACAGCGGTCACCTAAGACCATCAGACAAATCAGATGTTTACAGTTATGACATAGCAACGAAAATAATTTTATTCCTCACCACAACATGAGAAATTGTACTCAAGGGTCCCAGCATTGGAAAGGTTGAGAACCACTGGTCTAAAGAGACCTTTATGTCGCTTAATCCATGGGACTGCTGAAACGATGGGCCCGGGGGGGAGGGTGGGGGATGAGAGAGTCCCTAGGAATCTCGAGGCAGAAGAAGGGAAAGGCTCCAGGCAGATCGAGAACTTGTCTCCCAGGACAAGATTCTGACAACTCATCAGACTGCCTTACAGGATGAGACTATAGCCCAGAAGATAACTTGGGCCAGCAACGTGCGGGAAAAGGACCACCGGAACTGCTTAGATGCACATAGCCTTGGTTCCTGTTGCACCCCCAGCACCCCTCGCCTGTGACCTCAACCCCAGGCTTCCACCACTGCTCCTTTGACCGCCTCACTAACCTCCTGCTAAATGTTGTGAACCCACTTTTTACACAAAGGCGCTCAGGAGGTGGGGTCAGTCGGGACACTTTAATATCCATTCGGTGGGTTCTGGTTTGTTTGGTTCATTTAATGGAGACATACCCACTACCTGCTATGGGATGCTATAGCATTTAAAGAACCTTCCATATATACTTTATATTTAAATCTATGCTGCTAGTCAGCCTCAGGTCCTACATTTGGTTTATTCTTCAGAGCATATTGGTTTGGGGGGTTGTTTTTTATACTGAGCAAGATTCTATGAGTGCCAGCCAGCTGTCCCTTCTGACCCATAAGTTAAGTCCAATGATTCTTTCTCATAATATGCAGTACTTATCGTCAAACTTGTGGCTCAGGTACAATTTGCCTAATTAGTTTAGACAGTTAATAGTCTTTGCCTCCCCAAACTATAAACTTGCATAAAGCAGCTTCCCTTCTGGGTCTCCTCTCTGCTTCTTCTGCCTTTTACACTGCTTTGTCGCCAGCACACAAAAAATGGTGCTTGGCAGCCAGGCAGGGAGCAGAGGCAAGCCAATCTCAGTGAGTTCGAAGCCAGCCTGGTCTACAAAGTGAGTTCCAGGACAGCCAGAGCTACCCTGTGAAACTCCATCTTGAAAAAACAAACCAGACAAACAAAAGGTGCTTGGCGTATATTAGTTGAGATGTGTGTGTCTTATAATTTTTTAATTAGAAAATAAGTAAATGCATATGGAATGACCCCCTGTGTCTCCCACACCCCGCCATCTTTTAATGTCATACCCTATCATCATGCCCCATCCCTGGTGACAGGATGACCAGAGACAAACATGCCCTGCCCCGGACTGGCTGGCTGTGTACCCAGCATCTTTGGAGCCTGTGTTAGCGACTGAGACACTGGCTTTCTCTGCAACAGTGTATCTTTCTGTAATACTTTCCATTTAAAGGCCATCTCTCTTTATAAATGTTCTCCACATTTGCACATTATAAAACCTGACGTCTCTGGGCCCTCTGGTGATGGATTTTAACATACGCGCAGGAAATTCTTCAAACACAAGTAGAAGTTGGCAAAAGATCACTTTTCTGTACCACTTTGCAGAAGCTGCTAATGCAAGGCGGGCCGCACAATATAAATTATTCAGGTCATAAATCTAAAAACATTAGTTCATCGTGATCAATAGCCTCTGAGAGAGCTGGCGTGTGGGATTCAATTTGGGTAACATAATTAGTTTTGAAATATTCAAATTGAAGGAGACTTGGAGCTTCATAAAGAGCTGAGTGTCCCCATTCGTAAATAAGAGAACGCTGGACTCTGGTCCTTATCCTAATGAATCCAAATTATTCTCCGTTTCCACTTAGATAAAATGTCCCATAACTTTTTTTTATTAAATCACACTCCTCTGTATTACTAAAGCCTTGATTGTTGAAAAACGTTCAGTGGATTATGGGAAACTAAGCCATGTCATCCTATGAAAAAATAATTAAATCCTAAGTGCGGGTGTTGAAAACTGTCTCTTCTACACCACAAAGAGCTTTACAAACACGGATGGATGTTCTTTCTAATTTAAGGCTCCAGGTTATCATTCTTATCGTGCGCCCTAATAAGCTATGTCACGTTCTAAAGTTTACATTTTATGCCCTGTTCTTACAAAGGTAATGCATCGTCTCCTCATTTTCAAATTATTTGCCCAGAGAAGTGATTTTTTTCCCTTAAATCTAGATCATTAAAATTACACTGGTTAGTCTTTGTTTTAATACAGTTGCTCAACTTCCATACTGGTTGTCTTAGTTAGGGTTTCTATCGCTGGAAAGAGACGCCATGACCATGGCAACCCTTCTAAAAGAAAACATCTAATTGGGCTGCCTTACAGTTTCAGAGGTTTGGTCCATTATCATCATGGCGGGTGACATGCAGGCAGACACGGTGCTGGAGAAGGAGCTGAGAGCTCTACATCTCACGATGGGTGATCTTCAGGCAGCAGGAAGTCGTGTGCCATACTGGACGTAGCTTGAGCATAGGAGACCTTATAGCCCACCTGACAATGACACACTTCCTCCAGCAAGGCCACACCTCCTCCAGCAAAGCCACACCTCCTCCGACAAAGCCACACCCCTCCAGCAAGGCCACACCTCCTAATAGTGCCCCTCCCTGTGGACAAGCAACCAAACATATAAGTCTATGGGGCCATTCCTATTCATACCAAGTTTTGATTCACCATTTCTTTGGTATAGAAGGTGTCCTGTGCATGGCTAGCCTCCTCCCCTACTGACTAGATTCTAATAACACCTCCTCAGTTGCTTTCCATCAGGTATGAGGGAAGGAATACTATTGTCCCAATTAAGAAACACTGTAGTTGTATTTTCATTTTAATAGACGCTCACTACATTGTTCAGGCTGGCCTTGAACTTCTGATGCATCTGCTTCAGCATAGTGACTGCTAGGATTACAGGTTTGCGTTCCCAGGCCTAGGTGAGAACCATTGTTTTGAACTATAACTTCCTTCCACATAAGAAGACGTTATTATACCATTTTGTTTATTTTCTCCTTTTTCTTTCTTTATCCATGATCCCAGAAACTATTCACTAAACACACAATACATGTAAATTAAGAATTTCTACATTTAGTAACAATCTTTTTTAATCCTCACCAAAAAAGCTGGCGGAAGTAACATTTTATCCTCATTTTATGGAAGAAGAAATTGAGGATTGAAAAGGTCAATAATTTGTAAATATATAACTGAAGGGTGACCCCAGATCCAGCAGATATTAGACCCATTCTACGGCACAGGTATATAGTCAGGACACTCTAGTGCAGGTCCTGACAACACTCATTGCATCATGGGAAAATAATATGCCTGTCCCAAGTCATAACTTCCTATGTCTAAGAACAGTTAAAATTTATACCTCACAAGGTCAGGACTATTTAATCAAATAGGATGCATAAGTATGCAGCTAAGCAACTACACAGTAGTGCTATCATTATATAAACATACGGATTTTTATTTTATTATATAGTTTTAAGGGATTATCTCAAATTATATGTATCCCTGTGTGTCTGTGCGGGCGTATGCACATGTAAGCTCAGGTGGCAGTCGAGACCAAAAAGGGATCTGTATGCTCTTGAACTGGAGTTACCGGTGTGTATGCCCAGCAAGGTTTCTGGGGACCCAACCTGGGTCCTCTGCAAGACCAGCGTTGGCTCCTAACAGCTGTGACATCCCTTCAGCCCTGGTAGGATTTTATATCAGCAGTGTAGCTGGAAAGGAAACTAAAATTCGCATCCTATTCATAGAGTAGCAAAAGCTAATGTGCACTATCATAAAACCTTAACTTCTGGCTGTGCAAGAGTCACAAACCTTAGGAAATCTCTTCATGCTGTCTGTAGGACACCTTAGAACAATTCTTACCCCCATGCTCACTTCTTTGAGTTCCATTTCTTACGCAACAGGCCCAGCTTCCTTTGAGCTGCGATTTCTGGCTGCTCGTTGACTTCCTCATCACTGAGCGTTAGCTCACAGTGAAGAGCAACCATTTCACCCAGTGCCCGACCCTGAGTGTGCATTCTCCAATCAGCTCAGATTTAGATCTACCACAAAGAAGCCGTGATTTTAGCAATCACCTATAACACAGAATAACCCGAGTTCCTACCTGCAGGGTCACCAAAACCACTGCTGTAAATACTGCAGCTAAGACGTCGCCACTGCCTAGCAAGCTTCTGCCTATGGTCTCTTCCCACCCTCTTCCTCATCTGACTCTGTCATTTATCTCTCAGGTCCCAACCCGGTGAGACCTCTTCCAGGAAGATGTCTGAAGCCTACATAGGAACGAGATGGCCTTTAGCGCTTCACCGTACCTTAGACATTCTCTACAGATAGACATTAAAGATTTTTTTTTTTCGGTTTTAATGTGTCAGGACACAGTCCAAGAACAGAGTTGTGGGAGGGGAATTCTCAGTGCTCGTGAAAGAATGCCAAGGAAACAAGACTCTTAGACCTCGGTTTCTTCAAAAACAGAATTACTCTTGGACTGTGTATGCTTTTGCACACACACACACACACACACACACACACACACATATACACACACACTCACACACACACACACACACACGTAGTGGAGAGGAGTGAGTTTACTTCAGATTATTGGTCACATCTGTCTATTTTGTTTGTTTAATGCCCCTATGGAAAGCCACATGCAGCTTGTCCCTGTGCTTGAACACCTTACTCGTGTGATTCCTCTTAACCCTCAGAGTGGGAACTGTCTGATGCCCAGAATAAAGATGGCCATTGCAGGAGACTTCCGTCTGACTCAGTTGAAGGCTCTGCTCTCCCAGGCCCCGCCACCTCCAGAGCATCCCAGAAGGCTCAACCAATATTACTAGAAAAGGTTCTACAGTGTGCCTACAACCCATGTGAGATAAATGTGATAAACCGTCCATTAATTGAGGTAGTAACCTAGTGAAAATAGCAGTCATACTGTAACATTCTGTTAAACTAATTTCAATTTTCAGTTTTTCACTCACATCTTGGAGCCAGGATTCCTTTCTCTTTTATTATTAGTCATTCCATTTGTTTACATCTCAAATGATAGCCCACTTCCAAGTTACCCCTCCACCGACCTCCCATCTCACATCTGCCCTCCCCCTCCCCTTTGCCTGTGTGAGGGTGTTTCCCCCCACCCCCACCTCCGCTCACCCACACTCTCCTGCCCAGACGCTCCAGCATCCCCCTATACTGGGGCGTCAAGCCTCCCCTGGACCAAGGACCTCCCCTCCCATTGCAGTCAGCAAGGCCATCCTCTGCTACATATGTATCTGGAGCCATGGATTCCTCCAGGTACACTGCTTGGTTGGTGGTCTAGACTCTGGGAGAGCTAGGTGGTCAGGCCAGCCTATGTTGTTCTTCCAGTGGGGTTGTGATCCCCCTCCTCTCCAGACCTTCTGCCAACTCTCCCACCAGGTTCCCTGAGGAGCCAGTATTTCTAATCTTTCAATGTTATTATGGACTTGACAAAACTCATAGATACTAGCACAGTCCCTAGTAGATAAAACCTTGGAATCACTGTCTGGGTCTTTATTCATTCTGATGACAATGCACTTACAGAAGACTCCAAGCCTGATCAATCTCCACCTTTATCACTCTGCCAGGTAATTCATTTATTAATTTATTGTTATTAATTTGTTTATCATTTATCTTTATAATTTATTATTTAATTTATCTCCCCAGATAATCATCTAGATCAGGATTCTTAGAAATTCTTCCAAACCTAGATAATTGGAAATGGCTTGTTCAGACCTTCACCGTTGGGACGGTAGAAAGCATCTTCCTGATTCACCCATGGTGTAACATCATCCCATCTCGGACCCCCATCAGTGATTGCCACATTCATCCCTTCTATCCCTAGCAACGAAAAGATGGCGGACACAAGTCTCTTGGTGAGCCCCTCTGTATCTCTGGACTTTCTCACCAATTAGTGATCTTGGTTCTCAATAAATATGTGGGATTACAGACAGCAGACCAGTGAGGCTGTTCGGTTATACAGTCGTGAAGTTACAGGAGGGAACTATGGGAGAGGGTTCTTCTGACTCACCTCTCTGTGACCCAGAGAGCTAGCATGTGTCAGGACTGAACTACTCATCATAGAGTAGGTGGCATAGGTCATGTGACATTAAATGACATATGGGCTTGCAAAGGAAAGCATATCAGTGGCTTTACCTAGCCTGTTCTGCTTGGCATTTAGAGGGGGATTTGGACGGTCTCCCTTCTCAGGAGGGAAGTTGGCACACAGTCTACCTGTTTCATTTCTGCTGGCTGTGCCATTGGGAAGACGTTCCTATATATCCACACCTGTAGCAGTCTGTGATTGCTCACTGCAGGAAATGAGTTCTGTATTCACCCCCACATGCCCTGCTCCCAAATTAGTCATCTCACAATCCATTTCAGTCAAGTTTCTTCAGGAAACTGATGACACAAAGTGAGACAATTATTTGAGCTCTCAAGCCCCAAGTCCCCACCACCACACCCTGCTGACACCCCTGTAACTTCAGGCTTTTCCACCCATGCCCAAGTTCCCCAAACAACAACTCTGAGACTTCTTATATACGAATATACGCCTAGGTCAATAGCTTTGGCTCATTTCCATAACTCAATTATCCCATTTAGACTTGTCTAAGGCATGCCACGTGGTTAGTTAAGTTACCAGTCCTCCAGTTTCAAGTGACCATCTTCCTCAGAGTTCGGGGCAAACACCTTCCCATACCTGACACCATCCCAGCAGAATTCAATCAATCAAGCAAGCAAGCAATCCACCAATATCTCTCTCTCCTCAACACCCACCCCAGAGCTACCACCTACTATTTCCTGCCTAAATAGGCCAGCAGCTTTTTATTGGCGAGTGACGCTTCCACACAGCGCCTTAGAGGTTCCCTCCGCACACCTCCTGATACAACAGCTCTGTCCATGCTCAGCTTAAGTGATTTCTTGGGTTTGCCTTTCCCTCATGTGGTCTGCCTTCTTGGTCACAGAGTCCTCAGAGGTGCATTCTCTTGTCTCAGCACAATTTTCTCCGTGGTTGGCTTTCAGCACCGTGGCTTAAATGCAAACTGCCCAGAGTCCGTTCTAGGTCGGTCACGGACATTCAGCCTAGAACTCACTTTTACTTTCATTCTAGCCTTCGATAACTGTACTCCAGGGACCAGAGCAAGTCTGAGTGTGACCTTGTATTTCCTCCCATGCCCTTAGGTGGTAGGTCTGGCTGTATCTCCAACTTCCATTTGGTAAGTTTTATTGGTAGTAATGGATCGCAATGCAGAGGTGGGGTTCAGAGGTCCCCATCCACCCTCACCGGTCCACCAGACTCTTGCTTTTATGACATAAGAGTGGAAGATTTTTGTCCTGACACCAAACATGAGGTATCTTTCCCAACAATTCAATTCTACTAACTTCTAGAGTCAACCTCAGAATAAACAGCTTAAAAATCCATTCCCCAAGACTGCCCCCCACTTCAGAAGCCAGTCACACACAAAGTTGCTACAACTCGGGGTCCGTGGACCCGCCTCTTTGTCTCAGCGGCTTACTGGAACAACCTATAAAACTCAGGAAAGCGCTTTGCTCACAGTAGCTGCTTTTCACATATAAAACTGTATAGAAGCAGCCGGATGTAAGTAAGGAGAGCTCCCACCCCCTCTCCACACACACCTCCCTCCCCGCAGCATCCAGCACCTCTGAACACTTAAACGTGTCTCCCAGGCCCCAGTGGAGACACTTCTAAGATGCTTCACCTCTGGGTGAGGTTATAACACACACCACTCAGCTCCCTTGTCTCCCTGGAGATTAGAGAACAGATCTGAATCTAACAGAGACGTGGGCTTTCTGGCCACTAGCCCCATTCTGAAGCTACTTGTGGCCCTCTCAAGGCCACCTCATTAGAACAAAGATATTTCCATCATCCCGATTGCCCAGGAAATATCTTAGAGGTTTTAGAAACACTGTACTAGAAGCCAGGGATAAAAGTTAAGTAATGCCATTATTATATTAGTATATTATTAATAATATTTATGATTATTATCATTATGTAACAAGCACTTAATACATGAAAACACCTGTTGAGTATGTATTTAAATGTAGATTAGAGCAGCATTCCCAATACTGGCTTGAAAGAAAAGTTTTCTTGTTTTGTTTCTCCCCAGGCAGAAGTTGGAACAGGGTTTTTTGCTGATGCAGAACCAAGGCAGAACCAAGGCAGAACTCTGGAGCAGGACTGCGATTGCCTTCCTCACAAGAGTCCCAGCAACTTAAATAGCAATCAGGTCTTCTGCCAAGCAGGGAATAAGCTGTAGATCAGAACAGGCGCGCTCCTCTCTCTCTCTCTCTCTCTCTCTCTCTCTCTCTCTCTCTCTCTCTCTCCCCCTCTTACACAGGAATGGGATTTGCAGAAGCCCCAGTATCCATTCATTCGTCGTTTGGTTCAAACAAACCTTTATTTCAAGTCTAAAACTTGCCACATACTTTTCTAAGTGCATGAGACACACTCACGGGGCAAAGCAAAGGTCTCTGTTCTCATAAGATCAACACTCTGACAAGCACGCAGAGGCAACTAATACATAAGCAGAATAAATAAGGTCATTACCTACGTCCTGTGCTAAAAATTGACAAGTGCTATGCAAAGGAGAAAAAAAATCCTCCCATGTGACAACGCAGTGGCAGAAACCGGGACGTAGACCTAATAGGGGCACCAGGGAAATTGCAAGAAGAGAATTCATGAGCCAAGTCTTAAAGGAGGTGGGGAGGTATTGAAGGAATTCATTCCAGAGAGACTAGCCAGTGTGAAGGGGAAGGCTCGGATGTTCCAAGCCCAGCCGGAAGCCAGGGCAGCTGGGAAGAGGAATCCGTGGTAGAAGTCAGGTTGGTGAGCCCGGGAGGAGACTCTGGAGGTACCTGATCATATGGCAAGGACCTGCCCTTCATCTCGTTTCCCAGAAGCCCTGGAGCCCATGTGCTCAGGATCTTTGGGAGCAGGGGATCGCCTCCTGATAGCAGCACACAAGCAGATCTGTTAACAAAGAAGGGAACGAAAGTGAAGGAAGAGAGATCAGAGAAAATATCGAGACAGCGCTGCAGAGTCTGACTTCAAAACTGACCCAACATCATCAAGAGAAGTAACTTCAGGAATGTCAGAGAAATCCAAGCCTTTTTAAAACCATCTTTCCCCCTTTTATTACATTTTGATTAGCATAGAAAAGAATGGATTTTCACTATCGGATTTTCATATTTACAGCAAAACAACATTTAAAACTTCACAAGAACGACCCAGGCAGCCACCACTAAAATAAATACAGACCTCGGTTTTTCTTCCTTCTCCTGATTATCTGGTATCTGGCTACTTTTGACCTTTGTCCTAATGCCACAAAACACACTTCTGGAAATTGTCCGATAACCTCAAGCCATGTGCCAACAGTCATTTGTGCTATAATCCAGCGGCCGGCATGCACGTCCTGGTTTAACGACTCCATGTTTCCACTCATTTGAGCAAATACAAACAGTAACAATAGCGGTGCCTAACTCTGGGAGAAGCTTGTGGTACTGAATACATCGAAACCACTGAAAACACCAGTACCACGGTGTGTGGTCACATTAATTAACTATACTGAAGTAGGCCACGTGATTTAACGGTCCACCACGTTACCCCAGCTTCTGCTGTAAAAACATCATCTATCTACTCACATTAAAGTATCAATTCCCCGACTCGTGGGGAGTCTCTGGGCTCTGCCTTCCAGAAGCTACTACAGATGAATTACTGTGCAGTCCTCAGAACTCCGGGGACACACTCACCACATTTTTTTAAGATGATGGGAATTGATTTTTACCTTTAATTTTTGCTTACAAATAATTCATCCCTTGTGAGAAAAATAACAAGCTCCGGAGGGGAAACGCAGACATCAGTCTCTTCCCACTCGGCCTTGAGTCAAGGGGTAGGAATTATCCGTCACCAGAGAGCTTAATGAGAAATAACCTTCCGGTCATAATTTCAAGTTAGACTCTTTTTTACTAAGTCACATTAATTGCACCTATTAATGGTGGTTTCCTTTCAACAGGGTGATTGCATTGTTTCTATGTATGCATACGGTACGTACTGATCAAGTCCAACTTCCTAACTCCACCCTTCCCGAAACTTCCAGTCACTAGTAAACTAATAACCGCTCTTCAGGTCAAGTTTGCTTGTGCTGCGGCATTTGAAAGAAAACATTCCATTCTTGTCTTGCAGTGTCTGGCTTATGGGCATTTTTGACCTTTGCCCTAATCCCTAGTCCCCGCTATTGTTATCTTTGTTTAATGTAATATTCTTTCCAGTTCTTTTCATTTTGCTACAAATGGCAGGATTTCATTCCTTTAGTGTGTGTGTATGTTTGTGTGTGTGTGTTTGTGTGTGTGTGTATTTGTGTGTATGCGTGTATATATGTGTGTATATTCATATATATGTGTGTGTTTGTGTGTATGTGTATGTGCATATATGTGTCTTGCGTATATGTGTGTATGTATGTTAATGTGTATATGTGTGTTTGTGTGTATGTGTATATGTGCTTATATGTGAGTATGTGTGTATGTGTGTATGTGTATATGTGAGTCTGTGTATGTGTGTGAGTGTATGTGTATATGTGAGTCTGTGTATGTGTGTGTGAGTGTATGTGTGTATATGTGTATGTCAGTGTGTGTATGTGTATGTGTGTGTATGTGTATATATGTGTATATGTGAGTATGTGTGAGTATATGTGTGTGTGAATATGTGTGTATGTGTATGTGTATGAGTGAATCTGTGTATGTGTGTGTATGTGTATGTGTGTATATGTGTATATGTGAGTATGTGTGAGTGTATTGTGTGTGTATGTGTATGTCTGTGTGTGTGTGTGTGTGTGTAAAGACTCCACTGTATATTTCATTGTCTTCATTCATCTGATGAGAATCAGATGCCTGTGCTGGTTCCTGACCTTTGCTGTTGTGAATGGTGTCATAATAAACACAGGCACCAGGTATCTCTATGGCGTTCTGACCAGGACTGAAAGAACAGAAAAGAGGATAAAGTGTCAACGCCAGCACTTCTGTCTCTCCTTCCTGAATGCCTGCACGATGTATCTTGCCTTCTGTTCCCGGCACCACACCATGCCACCATGTGGACCCTCGGGTCACGAGCTGAAGGTCACAAACCCTTCTTCCTTAAGCGTCTCTTGTCCGGTCTTTGATCGCAGTCAGGAGAAAACAGCTGGATCATGGTGGCTCCGTTTTACTTCTGTTAGCAACCTCCATCCAGCTGTACTAACTGATGTGTAGGAGTCCTCTTTCCCTCTATTTCCTCTCTGCCGTTTGGATGGGAGGGCGAGCCGGGTGCACCGCACAGTCCGAGCTTGCACAGAGCCAATCTGAGTCAGAGAGTTGCAATGCCTTGGCCTCCCTTAGAGTGCCAAGACTACAGATGCACACAGTATTCCAAACTTTTTTTTAATTTTAAATGACAGTCACTCTGACTGGTGTGAGGTAGTATCCCTGAGATTTTGGCTTTGATTTCTCATCCTCAGCTCTGAGTTAATCGTAGCTTCCTGCTATGGTAGGTTTTCAGGAAGAAATGAATGAAGTGTGACTAAGACTGATAAAATACAAACAAAATAAAATATAAAATACAAAATGTAAATAACAACGAAAAGCCAAGGGGCGCATGTGGCAGCAAAGGGAGGTTGCTGTCTCTTTCAGCCTGGAAGTCTGGGGCATCTGGCCTTAAATACAACGGACCTGGCTCACCTTGTCTCTAATTCTCTCTGCAAACTCTGCTTCCTTCCCTTCTACCTGTTTCATTTGAGAACAGCAAACAAAAGAATATGGTGAGCAGCTCAAAGCAACATGCACGGTCAACCATGTATGACTGCTGATGAACAGATGATGTCATACTGACGTAGATGAGACATTTCATTATCCAGAGTCTAGAAAATTTTCCACCATGGAGCCCTCTCTGAGGACCACATCCCTGAGGATCACGACTTTGCCAGACACTGAGGAACGTATCTTCTGCATGTTTATCTTTGCAAACTGGCACGTGCAGCTTCACGGGTTCAACTATACATGTATGGGACTATAGGCATGAGGCAGATGGGGGAGACACGGACCTACTGTCCCAGCTACTGGGGACCCTAAAGCTGAGGTAGCACCCTAGCCTGTGAGTTCAGGATCAGCCTGGGAAACACAGGAGACCCTGTCTTACAGAAAGAGAGAGAGAGAGAGAGAGAGAGAGAGAGAGAGAGAGAGAGAGAGGGAAAGGAGAGGGAGGGAAAGAAAGGAAGGAAGGAAAGAAGAAAGGAAGGAAGGAAACAAACGGCTTCAAACCTTAACAATATGAGCGTTACTTTTTTATATCTACACATTGTTTTGAAGTCACGTTTTAGATGAATGACACATGTTTAGGTCATGATTACTTGGCATTTGCAGATCCCCACCCTGACTCCCATCTCCCAGTTGATACTGAAAGTACTACTTCAAGGGCACCAGACAAAAGAGAAGCTGACAGAGTGCTAGAAGGCAGGGAGTCTGTGGGAATGGACTTCACAAGGCCACCAAACGACAGCTTTGAATAAAGTCCAGACACTGGACAGCCTGGGCCATAGATCACCCAGAATGATCCACAGTGAGACGTTCCTCTGTGAATGAGGGGACAGGGTTTTGAAAGCAGAAGGCTTCGGTGAGTGTCAGGACAAAGCAGTTTGTCCCTTAGACAAAACTTCTGGGCAGAGGTAAGCAAAGTAGCTGCCTCCTCAAACCAGCAAAAAAACCAGTTTCTTCCCCAAGAGGGAAAATCCCTAGGCATCGAGGTCGAGGCAAGCCAGTGTGGGGTCAAAGGCATGCTGTCCAGACACACCAGGCCCAGCTGTAAACGTAACTTTTATTCTCCTGTGTAATTGTCAGCTCCATCCGAGAGCCTAGACTGGTCCTGGAAGCTTTTAGTCTCCATTGAATTTTCTAGCCTAGGCCTAGAAAGCTTTCAGCCTCTGAGACTTGCTCCTGAAACAAGCTCACCCTTTCGAGTTCTTTCCGAGCTCTGGCTGATTCAACTCAGCTGTTCTGGCTGAAACTGCTCTCCAAGCTGACTGATTCAACCTGGATTCACTCTCAGCTTCTGACCGAATTGCTCTACTTGGTCTCAAACTAACTCTGGCGATCTGTTCTAATCTTCTGGGTCCTCCTCATTCTCTGGCTTGTTCTGTCTTCACCTGTGTCCTGCTTGTTCCCTGTTCAACCTGTCTCTGTAAAACTCCCCTGGTGAAACTGCCCACCTACCCCTGCCCTGCTCTCTTAAGCCACCTTTCCTTCCTGTCTCTTTTCACGAGAGTTGGGCTCATCCTATCTCTGATTTATTCTATCAAATCTTTCTCTGCGCCATCACTTTGTCTGCCCTCCATTAAACATTATTTCCTTCTACCCTCTAACTTTACGTTCATTGTTTGAGATGAAAGGTGTGTACTAAGGGCCTGTCTGTGTTTCAGCCAGAGCAGCCATGTTGCTGGATTAAAATTCCTCTACACCCAGCTGGGAGCATTCAGTATATTCTAATTCACTCAATCTTAATGGCAATAATGATTTTGCCATCACGACTCTCAGTTATCAACCTTCATTAGTCCCTAGCCACTGGACTAAGCATTTCACACAGTTATATACCTAATAGCTATTATCCTCAGATAAATTCAATGAGGTTAGTACTATTTTTTCCCACTAAAGAAGGAAAAAGAAAAAAAATCAAATTTTACATAATAAGTAACTGGCCAAAGAGCCCAACACCGACAAGTTTGAACCTGAAGCCTTGAATTATACTCTTTTCGCAAATTTTAATTGTCACAACCCACATAGCAACCTAGGACTTGATGTAACTGGGGTCGACTGGAGAGGCGACATCAGACACATACATGGAAAACTCCACACGGATCCAAAGGGTTGTACACTCTGATGAAGCCAGACCAGCAGCAGCCTGGAAACCCAGCATGTTATTGGATACAACACAAACCAAGGGGAGATGGTCCCTGAAGGAGAGCAGTCCAGGCAGCAGTCATCTGGGAGGAGAAAGCTGCACACACTCCCAACAGCTGCACGGTGACCAGGGGAAGGCTCTGCCAGTCCCTTGGGTCTGAGGTACTGGGATCCTTGACATGTTCGTGTTAACAATGTATCAGCAATACACATTCCTCAGGACTGCATCAGGTCTCCACTCTTAACGTGTTTAGTCATGCAACAAACATTGACTATACATCAAATACTGCCTCCCTAAAAGATTGTGCTGGGAGTCATGAGAGGAGAGAGCCTCATTTGAGGAAACGCCCCCACACGATCAGGCTGGAGGCAGCCTGCATGCTGTAGGCCTCATACTATAAGACGATGCAGGATCACACTTAGCAAGCCTGCAGGGCATTTTAGTTAATGATTAATGTGGGAACATTTAACCCATTGTGGGTGGTGCCACCCCCTGGGTGCTTAAGAAAGCAGGCTGAGCAAGTTATGAGGAGCAAGCCAGAGAGCCACAGGGCCTCTGCATCAGCTCCTGCCTCCAGGGTCCAGCCCTGAGTTCTGTACTGGCTTCTCTGGATGATGGACTATGGGTTGTAAGCTAAAATAAACCCTTTCCTCCCCAAGTTGCTTTTGGCCATGGCATTTTATTATAGCAATAGGAGCCCAACTAAGACAAAGATGAATATGATCTTTGACCTCTGCCCTCCAGTAGTTCTCGACGTGAAGAAGTAAATTAATAAATTTCAATGTTGTATTGAACAGGTTGATAGAATCCTTTTCTCTCCACTGTTGGTTACTGAGTCCAGGGCCTCCTACACATAGGTAAGCAGCCTCCTGCTGATCTACAAGCACAGCCTTGACAAAGTAGCTGCCTAATCTGAGCATCTGTTCTTTCAGGGAGTGACCTAATCCCATTTTGTGGGCTGTCTTAATCAGGGTTCTGTTGTGAAGAGACGCTTCAGCCATGGCAACTCTTTCATTGGAGCCGGCTTACATTTTAGTTCACTGTCGTCATGGCAAGAAGCACGGCAGTGACAGGCAGACATGGTGCTGGAGAGGTAGCTGAGAGTTCTGTATCCAGACGGGCACGCAACAGGGAGAGTGAGCCTCTGGGCCTGGTGTGAGCTCCTAAGATCTCAGAGCCCACCAAGCTTCCTCCAACAAAGCCACGCCTACTCCAACAAGGCCCCACCTCCCAACAGGCCAACTCCTTACGGGCTGATGGGGGCCATTTTCATTCCAAACACCACATGGGCCTGTATGAAAAAGTGAATGAAATCCAAAATCTTGGACAAATTCCCAAGATTTTCTTTTGACTCTCCTTAAAGCAAAGTGCTTCTATTCCTGCCTGTCACAAAACAGGCTGGTTTTCAGTTCCGCTGAACACTGTCAATGTCACTCAAAGTCAATGCTCGTGAGGGTCCAATCTTAGGCCACCTCAGTGTGAACGGAAGCAGTTGGGGATGAAGGAGTGAGGTCGGCCATGAGGTCGGCCATTTCTCGCACCTCCCTGCCTCATGTCTCTCCTACACTGCCTGGTTTCTTCAGAGCTGGAGCTGGGAAAGACACAGCCAGGTTCCATACCTGTCAGTACCCATGCGAGCCTTCGTAATCTCTGCCTTTGGGGATTTGGGAACTGTGTATTCCCATGAGGCGCTGGGGATGATCCTGAAAGGCAGCCTTCAAGATACCCTCTTTGCAATGGCACTCCCGTGGCTTCTAATCCTCTCCCTTACCAAACCATCCATCTTGACACCATCTCACCAGAATCTCACCACCTTCTACTCAGCTTGAGCAGGGCTTAGAAATTGCTCAAGGCACTCATCCCTAAGTGGGAAGTCTTTATCTAACCTCTCCTCCCAGGCCTCAGGAGGTTGGCAGGGTCAGAGGTGGGGGACTGCAAGGAAATAGTGTCTTCCAGAGCCCACAGGGCCAATGAACTCACAGAGACTGTGGAAGCACACACGAAAGCTCCACAAGCCAAATCAGACACAATCCTAGCTCAGCAAAGGAGAGTGGACATAAAATCCCACTCTTAACCAGGAAGCTACTTGCAATTAATACTTTCTGGGAAAGGAAGAATCAGGTTTCTTCAGTGAAGTGTCACAGGGTACCAACCACACACCAGGGCAGGCCCCATTCCCAGAAGTAGCTAGCCAAGACGAAACAGACTCCAGGGTTTTCTTGTGTGCTTTTTGTTTTGTTTTATTTTGTGTTGTTTTTGTCTATTGGGTTTGTTGATTTGTTTGTTTCTTTCTTTTGACTTTTCTTTTTTTTCTTTTTTTTGTGTTTTTGTTTTTTGATTTGGTTTTTGTTTGTATTTAGAGAGAAAGGACATACATAAAGTTGACTATACTCGAAATATATTGTATAAACTTTTAATGAGAAAAAATACAACTATTTTTAAAAGGCTCTAGGCTACTTTGCTACATTGATTCTCATGTCTGATCAATTCATAACCCTCACAAGTTGTTATAAATCTAAGCACGACGAGGAGAGATTGTCTTTATCTCAGCCAGTGGGCCGGTAGGTGGCCCAGCTCCTACCTCTCACCCTCAGGCATCTCAAGAGCTCAAGGTTATCAATCCAGTTTTGTTTCAGATGTCCCGGGTGGAGGTCCCTTCCTTGACTTGAGGACAAAGGAAAGTCCCTTCCCCCATTCTCAAACACAGCATAGGTAGAGGTCCCTTCCATACAGAGACTTCCTCTGTCCTGGAGGAATTTTAAAGAATGACCTTTGAACTGCTTCCCAGGTGGAGGCCCACTGTGCTGGAAAGGGTGAAGTTACATGCACAGCCCCCTCCAGGAAAGGCAGCCTGTGATGAGGATTCATGGTCCGTGCTGACAAATGCTGGGAGAGGAGCTGTGAAAGCACATTCTAGAAGCCTCAGGTGCTGTGCTAGAGTTGGCCAGCCCAGTGATAAAGCACTTACTCAGCATGCACTAGACCCTGGATCTTGTTTCCAGCATCACAAAATAAAACAAGTTTGGCTTTTACTGAGCACCATGGGGAAACCACAGAGGAAGGAGGTCTAGAGAAGAGAAGTCTGGTGAGCAGAGGCCCCATGACAGGAGGGAAGGGGAGTAGAAGTTAAGGCAAAAGCAACTGCAGTGCAGACACAAGGCAGTGTGGCTCTTGTCCTGACTATCTGTATGTATTTCAGCGTCTGGAGCATCATGGATACAGAGTCAGCTCATGTGCTCCCCGAATACTTCACTAAGGCCATTTCTTATTTTTAGAAATGTATCATTTATAACAACACACACACACACACACACACACACACACACACACACACACACACAGAGGCAGGAGAAGGGAGGAAGGGAGGGAGGGAGAGAGGGAGAGAGGAAGAGTATGTGTTCAAACTAACAATTCCAGCACAGGGCTTCATGGGCTCTGAGACAAAGCCTTTGGGACTCACATTCTAAATCAGAACAGGTGTTCTGGCCCTACAGCACTAAGTTTTCAAATTTCCTATCATTGTTAACATCTGAAGTAAGCTCGCCAACTCTTTGCTCATACATTTTGTTTTTTTGTTTTTTTTTTTTTGTGTGGTGGTGGTGGTGGGGTTCATTTTGTTTTGTTGTTTTATTGTTTTGTTTTGTTTGAATTTTTTGGCTACACTCCTATCCCTGAAGCTAGTCGCTTACCCACAGAACTACTGTGTATAGATCCACATTATTTTCTTGGAAACAACTTAAAAGCTCTGAGAGGAAATACTTCAACCATACAAATCGGAGTACAAGGAAGAGAATCCATGTGTGGGCGTAAGAAAGGCATATTTAACTGATTCCTCTGTGGAAGATCAGTCAATATGATCTGCACTTAGAGGCCAAGGGGCTCTTTCCTTAACTGGATTCCCTATCACATATGAGGTCGTCTTCACCCGAGCATGATAATCACATTCATATTATGAGGTTTTTTTTCTCCTTAAGTGCGTTCCGATGCTCAGATTTTAGTAGGAAACAGAGACGTGTTGCATAATCACCTCCAAATGCCCTTCCTGTCCCCTGATCAGTATTAACTGCAAAGCCATTTACCACATGACCAAAATACATAAAAGAAGGTCAGCAAGTCTGCTCCCACCTTAGAAAAAATGCCCATGACTTGTCTGGGCACTGTCTCCCCGACATTCACACCTCACAGCACTCCCTAAAGGCCAAATCAGTCACCTCAGTGTCTCCTGAGCGCCATGTCCGGCCCAGCACACAGTAGGCCTTTTAAAAAGTTCATTATCTTACACTTTCATCCAAGGATGGTCAGACCTGTTAGAAAGCCTGGCACAGATTTTCCGGAGCTGATTATTATTATTATTATTAATTTTATTATTGAGTTTTCTTCCAGTCAGCAATTGTTTTATTACTCCTCTAATAAAAATATGTCAAGGAAGACCCATCTCTAGGTAGAATGCAGCAGAAGCACAGCTCTTCAGATGAGACTTGGATTGAGAGAGATCTAAGAATAGTGAGGATCTGGTGGGGGAAGGGGCTTTTCAGAGAAAATTTGCATATGGGACAACTCAGTGGGGCGGGGCGCTGGATGAAATACTCTTCAGAAGAAGGAAAAACCAGGCCACAGGTATGTCTACTGTTGGTGGAACTAACCACCAGAGTCCATCTTCCGCCCACTCTGTGTGCATACTCAAGCAGCTACCAAGGGGTCTCCCAGGGCTTTGACATCTCAGTAGGGTTGATGTGCCCTTTTAGATGTTTGCACTGAACAACTACTGAGTTCTGTGCCTCTCTAATGTATACAAGGCTGTTGTTGGACTCTGTCTTAGTTAGGGTTTACTGCTGTGAACAGACGCCATGACCAAGGCTACTCTCATAAAAGGACAACATTTATTTGGGGCTGGCTCACAGCTTCAGAGGTGCAGTCCAGTATCATCAAGGTGGGAGCACGGCAGCATCCAGGCAGGCATGGTGCAGGAGGAGCTGAGGGTTCTACATCTTTACCTGAAGGCTGCTAGTGAAAGACTGGCTTCCAGGCAGCTAGGATGAGAGTCTTAAACCCATGCTCACAGTGAGACACCTACTCCAACAGGGCCACACCTTCTAATAGCACCACTCCCTGAGCCAAGCATATGCAAACCATCACAAACTCCCCAAACCTCTGATCACATAATTAACCCAACCAATACACACGGTCTCTGGGTTCCATTCCTCTAGAGAAGTCCGATACAGGCAAAAATACCAGCTTTTTCTTTAACGATGGGAAGCCTCTCTTGAGCCTACTAATTTGGGTGTATTCAAGGATCAACAGGATTACTGATAAAGCCTACCCAGAGTGAAAGGGAATCACTTCACTTGCTAGAAGCTATCACCATTTAAAGAATCTAAACAATCCTCCAATAACCCATTGGTACTTTCATTGTTCACTATTGTTCGTTAATAGGTTGAAAACACTCATCTTACTATGTGTATTTGTTTTAGGGGAAACTCACAGCATCATAGTTGTACTCTGTACATAGGTTTTATAACACCCCTGGTTCTCCTGTATAGCCAAGGTGTGTTTATGACTATTTTATATGAAACTTGGCTATGGCTTTATGACTTTTTTCCTTATGCTTTAGAGAATTATAGTTATAACTCTCACCAATTATTGATCACGACTATATTTTATTTGATACTAAACTCCCGGTCACCCTTTCCTCTTAACGGCTTCATTGTCACAGATGTAGAAAATGTTCCATTTTAGGAAAGACATGATGTCTAAGGACACGATGCGGCCAGCAAAGAGAGAACTATGAAATCCAAGAACTCAAATATCACAGCTGCTGCCCCAATGAAAACACAACACGTCTTCGGAAGGAGACCGACTCACAGGTCGCTAATCACAGTGGATAATCAGCAGAAGTCTGGAGAAAATAGACTTCAATCTGCTCTCTGACAGGGAAGACCTAGAGTAAAGGCCTGAGGACACTGGGGTGGGGACGGCCCTGGCCATTTAGTTCCTGCTGAGCACACGGGGTCTTCCACCTAGGCCAGCTCACTCTGCCTTACAGTAACTCCCACCAGCCGACAGAATATCTGGGGCGCAGAGGTGAATGCCACTGTCATCTTTTATGATATAACGGTGATTATTATCGCCACAACCCAGGCACCATCCTGGGATGACAGCCACAGGCACCGGTAACTCGGTCTTTGTTCTCAAAAGGCTCACAGTCCAGTGGGGGAGACGGGGCAGCAGCTGGTACAGCCCAGTAAGTCTCAGAAAATGAGACACCAAGACAAGGAACAGAATCTCCGTGTGGAGGCGCAAGAAAGCCACACACAAGTATGAAGGCATGGGAGGACGTCCTGTTGCCTCTCTCAAGCTGGGGTTAGCCTCAGTTCATCCTTCAGGGTTTCGTGGAGCCCAGGCTAGTCTCAGACTCACTGTGTAGCCAAGAAAGACCTTGTGTTTCTAATTCTCATGGCTACACCTCTTAAATGCTGGGATTACAGGCATGTGCCACCACTGACAGCTATCTCTACCTCTTCAAGTTTTAAGTGGTATGTAAGTGGCAAACATGTCCAGGGCTCAGTGTGGTTGTCTGTTTTTTATTCCTAATCTATTTAATTATCCAGGTGATCTCATTTAACACTGGAATATCTAGACTCCAAATGTCTTCAGTGCATATAAGTCCATACTAACTCTAACCCTACCCTCTTCCCTGGACACGTCATACTCTTACGATGTATCCAAAGGTCTATTAGGTCAAAATAAAGGCCCTAGTTTCCTATCACCATATATGAAAACATATGTTCACAGTTCAAGCACACATCACGCGTGCTTACGTGTGTGTGTGCACGCTCATACACACACACACACACACACACACACACACACACACACCATCACCACCACCATGACCCCTGTGACAGTATTTCCATAACTCAATAATAGGTAACTCCACCCATCCAATTCCTCCATGTTTTCAAGCTGAAAGCCTTGGTTTTCGATGTACTTCTCTTTCTTCGTGTGCTATCCACAACCAAGATCCAATCCCACCTGGCCCCCATCTCTGCCGCTAGCCAGATCCACACCTCCACTGCCCCTCACCTGGACATCTGTCTAACTGGCCTCCCTGCATCCACTGCATCCTCTACAGAGTGGACCATGATGCCTGTGGCACTGACGGCTTTCTGTTTCACACTGAATAAAAGCCAGAGGCAGAGCTGTGATTAAGAGATTTTACCCATGATCTTCCTGTCCTTGGTCCTGTTTTGATTTGATTTGGTTTTTGCTGTTTGTTGGCACTGAGGGAGAAGCCAGGGCCTCATGTTTCCCGGGTAAACACAGTAGCACTGATATACACCCCCAGGCCGATACTCTGACCTTATTCTCCTACCTCATCTGTCCAAAACCCCTTCATTCTGGAGTTGATGCTTCATCGTCACAGATGTACCTCAACCAGTGCACGCAGCTTCCCCAAAGCCTTTGCTTTTACAAAGTCCTAGCTGTCTAGAATGGTGATTCTCAACCTGTGGGTCTCCACCCCTTGCAGGTCAAATGACCTTTTCAAAGGGATCACCTAAGACCATCAGAAAACATAGATATTTATTTACATTACGATTCATAACATCAAAATTACAGGTATAAAACAGCCAATGAAGGGGCTGGGGATTTAGCTCAGTGGTAGAGCGCTTACCTAGGAAGCGCAAGGCCCTGGGTTCGGTTCCCAGCTCCGAAAAAAAGAACCAAAAAAAAAAAAAAAACAGCCAATGAAGATAACGTTACGATTGGGGGTCATCACAGCACGAGGGACTTATTAAAGGGTCGCAGCATTAGGAAGGTTGAGAACCAGTGCTCTAGAACATTCTTCCCTGAAATAAGTTTGGTTCCCTTCAAGTTCTGTGCAGATGTCACCTAGGAGGAATGTCCTTGGCCACCCTGTATAAAAGGGCACATCCTCTTCTAGGTCTTTCTTTTTTTTCTCCCTTTACCTAGCTTGCTTTGCCCCTAGCCCCCTCACATGGCACTAACCGCCTGACCAGTCATATATTTGTGTGTATATGGACTACCTCCTCAGTGTGCGCCACACAGCCAGGGTTGTGTATGCTTCACTCAGTGCTCTCTACGGGAATCAAGACAGAGATCGGCACAATACCTTAGAATACTTGCTGACTGAAGAAACGAACAGACTTAAGAGAACTCAAGACACTGTGTTCCCCGTTGGCCGACCACATGGCCGCCGACTGTAGCTGGAGATCATTCCATTGGAAATGTCCTACTTCAGCCAAAGAGCTAACGACACCCAGACATCCTGGTAAGAACCGGCAACACATCTGGAGACATTATCCCGCTCTGGTACCCACACCTGAAGACCTGTGCCTGCATGGTTACATGCAGATTAACCTGTTACTTTTCAAGAAATGTCCAATGGAAAATGAGCATAAAGTCAGCCAAGTGTACTGACACATCCCTAGAATCCTGGCACTCGGGAGACAGGGGCTGGAGGATTGACTAAGTTCAGGGCCAGCCTGGTCTACAGTGTGGCTTTCAGAATAGCCAGGGATCCTTTTTTCCCCCTTTCCTTTCCTTTTTTTTAAAATTATTATTGCAAGAATTCAGGAAATGAAGAGACCTGGGGGAAATATCCTGGAACGTTTGAGTCTGAAGTAGCTGAATCACAAAATCCAAATGCTGTGATCAGAATTCATGTCAAATCCAAAGTTCAAAAAGTGGGGTGGGGGGGTGGGGGGGTGGAAGGAGTGTGAGGGGATTTACTGCTGAGGGGTGCAGTGGTGGGCTGGGAACTCAGGTGCCATGAGATAGCCCACCTGGGATTACACCTATGCTCTAACTGCAGGGCTTTGAGCTATAGGCAAACCACTATGAACTAACTATTCCCTGGACATGAGAGAGAGGAGAGGGGAAGGAAGGGGAAAGGAGGGGAGGGGAGGGGAGGGGATGGGAAGGGAGGGGAGGGGAGGGGAAAGGAAGGAAGAGGAGAGGAGAGAAGAAGGGAGGGAGAGGATCTGCAGGTTACAAGTCTGTCATAAGTCAAGTAGGAACCTGAAAGCAGGAACCAGAGCAGACCACAGAGGAATTCCACTTACCGGCTTGCCCCCATGGCTTGCCCCCCATGGCTTGCTGGGATTGTTTACTTATACAGCCCAGAACCTCATGCCCAGGGGTGGGACCGCCCACAGTGGACTGGACCTTCCCCCATCAATCAAGAGAATTCCATACAGACAAGCCACGCCACCCAGGCCAATCTTATGAAGCCAGATCCTCGGTTAGGCTCCCTTTTCCCAGATGTGACAGCTAAGATCAGCTATCCCATGGGTTTACTCTGGAACCACGTTTGGAGTCGATGCAAAAGCGACAGAGCTAAGGTTTCCTGTATTTTCTATCGCATCAATGTAATTTAAGGACCTCCTCAATGAATTCACCCAGTTCCCTAGGTTTTCTATGCATTCGGTTTTCAAGATACGATTTAGTTTAAAAATCCTTTGTTATGGGGGCTAGATAGAGGGGGTGCTTAGCAGTTAGAGGAATTGGCTGTTCTTCCAGAGGACCCAGCTTGGATTCTTAGCACCTATATGGTGACTCACAGCAATCTGTAAATCCAGTCTCAGGGGATCTCATATTCTCTCTCTGGCCTCCTTAGGCCCTGTATGCGTGTGCCTCACACATACACGCAGGCAAAAATCACCCATACACTTTAAATGAAAACAAATACAAACAATTTGCTGTGAAATTTGTCTGGGAATTAAACCACACAAGGATCGAACATCTCAAAAGGCAATGGTCTGTGTGGTACCTTGGTGTGCGCAGAGCGCTGACCACCGAAGATCCCTGATTACCAATGGTATGTAATTGAATTAATTAATATGCATCATGAGCATCAGGACCATTGCTTGTTCATTAACATCTTCTTGTGTTTTTAACCTCAGATGTCCTTAAACTCAGTCACTATCTCTCTGGTTTTCATCCTTGGTAGAGTCATAGAGAATGAACTTGAGACGTTTGAACAAGTATATGGTGAGCTTTTTTCCCATTGAAAAACTCCTGGATTCGGTTTGCATTGCCCTGGCTGGTTTTTTGTAACTACATTCGTGTTTAGATTGACTTCGAAGAGAAACCTCAATTGACACAATGCCTCCATCGGACAGCCTGTAGGCAAGTCTGTGAGCCATTTCCCTGACTGTTGATTGATGGGAGGGTCCCACCCACTGTGAATGCTGCCATCCCTGGGCAGGGGGCCCTGGGATGTATAAGAAAGCGAGCTGAGCGTACCCCGGAGAGCAAGTCAGTAAGCAGCAGTCCATAGAAGACAGTATTCTTTTCATATAGGCATTTCTGCAGATGTGCCTTCGATAGTCTTATCAATTATGATATTTTATGCTCTGCTACAGGTGGAGTGATATGAGGGCGGGGGGCGGCAGGGGTAAACAGATGACTCACGCAATAGCTTCAGTAAATACCGCTGCAAACACAGAGGGCCAGCACCCCTAACAGGAGATATAAATGTGACTGACATTTCCTAATGGCCTAGACTGTAAAGAACAAAGTGTGGTGACTACTGTGTATTCCCACTCGGGTGTCTGCGATGCCTTCATTCTAGAAAAATTCATCAATGACTCAAGGACCCATTAACATCTCCTGGTTGCCACTTCCTCCGTGTCATGAGCCAAATACCCTTTCTACGTGATTCATCCATTTATTTTAATGCTGTGCTTAATTGTCATCCCACCTCTCAGGGGCAGGAGGGAGATGGGGGGAGAGTAGAGTGCACACTACACGCACACACACACACACACACACACACACACACACACACACACACACAAACTTGTCAAAGAACACGTTGAATCAATATAAGAAAAGATAAAGAAAGAGAAACATAATGAGAATAATTTTCTACATGAGGAACCTGAAAATGGGCATTACCACATGTTAGCATGTTAGTATTTCTTCAAGGCTCCGCCCAACAGTTACCTAGCAACAGCCAGGCATGAGCCTGGCTTGCTATAAAAGGACTGCTTGGCCTCTTGTTCTCTCTGACCTCCGCCCACCCGACACACACACCCCATGTGTTCCCACCTAGCCTCTTCTCTTTCTTCTCCTCTCCCTCTCCCTCTCCCCCTCTCTCTTTCCATCCTTCTTTGTCCCCTCTCTTTCTCTGCCTCTGCCTCTACTCCCTTCTCAGCCCCCTTTCCCCATGCCTCAAAATAAACTTCATTTTATACCGTCCTATGAATGAATGGTACCTGGAGTGGGGTGGGATGATGACGCAGCATGGACCTGCTAAGGCAGCCCCTTTTGACACATCATACCTCGTTTTACAAAACATATCACTGCAAGTTGCATGATATTCCCACAGCTCCTCGGGGCCTCTTTATAGACCTTAAAGTGCTTCTCGGAAAAATCTTAATCATTTAGACGAGGTGATGGCAGAAAGGAAAGATGCCTAAGGAGTCAGGAACCACCAATTCTTTCTCAGTGCACCTCTCAGGCCCCGAGAAACACTCAAAACTGGAGGAGGTCTGGTTCTGATTCTATGTAGCAAACCAGTCCAACCGCTGATTGCTGTCCTTAACTGGGCATGAATGCAGCCCATCAGTGAGGCGTGCCGTTAGAGATTTTCTTCCTGCCTCTGGTTTTGGAGGGCACATTACTCTGCATTCCCAAGTGGGGGAAGGCAGACTTGGAAAGCCTGGGTCTTCGGTCATAGCATACTCAGTGACCAGAAACAGCTAAATCAAATTTACAACATATGTCTCTACAGCCTCAAATAACCACCAGTGGTCCCATGACCTCGTGTCTTTAAACAAATACCAAACAAGGAGATCCAATTATTCAGTCAGTCTAATAAGGAGTCTGTTTAGGGTGAAACACGGGTGATTGGTTTATATAATTTTCTACTATGGGCACACTTCACACAGGATTATAGCTACAGTCAAGAGAGACTCCCCACCCTTCTTCACAGTTAAACTGGAAATCTGGGTAAGATTGTGACCAAAAGGAAAGAAAAATATTTCATGGGAAAGAAATGGCAATCAGAGCCTCAAGGGAGAAAATGTCAATCACACCCGAGAAAGTGTTCATCCACTCCCAGTTTCCTGTGCTCATCCGAAGTTGTAAGTACCATGAAAGGTCTTGGGAGTAGAAAATGGAATGGCCCTTAGTCTCTGGAGTTCAGAGTACTGTGTGCACACAGATCCTGAAGTGTCAGAGTCATTTGCAACATGGTCTGATAAATATAGTGATGGAAAGAGTTACTAGGTTACCTGAGACTCTGGATGTCTACAGCTAACGAGTTGCTACAAGACAGCATCCCAATTAGTCTGAGCCTTTCTTGGTAGACTAAACTAGACTCGGAAATACCAGAGTCCCAAGCAAACTAAGATGGTCGGTCACACTATTTGCAAGGCAAACGGCCCTGTCTCCCCCCAAATAAAATAAAAGTTACATTGCCGTCTTTGCAAAAACAAGCCAAGTTCCTTCCAATAAATGCCTGCAAACAGATTGAATATTAGACCGACTCGGCTGTTGGAGACAACAAAGATGCCTTTCATGTTCTTCAGGACACCAAAGAGTCAGATGCATGTTAGAAGTCACCCATGGCTCCCCTAGCCTACTGGTCTTGAGCCAACTCTCTAACCTGTGTGAATGTTTGCCCACTCACCGGCTCACTAGTATACTAGATAGTATATTAGGATAAAATAGGATCTGCTGTTACATCTCAGCGACTTATAAGGCAAAGGTGTGTTTGCACTGACAGTCATCTGGGACTGTACTGGCCACCTCGCTCTGGGACGTCATCTTGCCAAATGTTGTCCCTCAGATAGGAAAAAAAGCAGAATTCTCCTTCTGGCTGTGCTAATGGTTTTGTCACTGTTCACCAACAAATCTTAAGTCTATGACAGATAGCATTTTTTTTTTGTTACAGCAGCATAACTCAGCCTACGCTGACTGATGGGGAGACTCATGAATCAGAAGCACATAGAAGAAATGACTGGCAGGTGATCAGAGCTTGCTGCTCTCATAAAGGGTGATGTGAACATACACTGAACACACACACACACACACACACACGCGCGCGCGCGCGCACGCGCGCCCCTGCACTCCCATCTCTCTCCTAAGATTGCTCAAAAACCACCTTAGTTAAAAATCAAAGTCACAAAGGCGGTTAAGGTTGAGATCCAGGTACTTCTAAGAAGTCAGTATTCTAGCTTAACCTTTGTTCAAACCAGAAAGATTTTTACACAGAGAAACATTTCTGCATAACAAACCACAGCTCCAGTCCCACCCAGACATCTTTCTGACAGGGCCAGAGAGAGAGAGAGGTTGGCATGCAAGGTCTCCCTGGGAAAACAAGCCCATGTTGTGACACTCCTTGTTTTCCAAGGCACTTTTTAAAGCCACTGGATCATTTGGAACCTATTTCCCTGGAGTTTTATAACATTTTGACTCAGTTCCTTCACCCATTTCATCATAGGCTTCCTGTTGGTGCTAAAGATAGTCATAAACAAATTCTGTGGTCAGTATCTCAGAAGGGAAACACATGCTAGGTCCAAGGATAGCCACTTCTTTTCTCAAGAGTAGCAGAACTCCATTTCCCATAATGCACTTGTTTGATCACAAAGCAACCTTTGACAGTCGAAAAGCACAGTTAAAGAACAAACGGCCTCTACCTGAGAAATCACTCAAAGGAGTTGGGTGGTAGCGTATGAGACTTGACTGCACCGTGATGGGACAAGGAGGGTTCTGCTAGTGATCACTGAGTGAGAGTTTCAATATAGCTGGCTCTTTTTTTTTTTTAATTTAATGACTAAAGTCATTATCATTAAGTTCCAGTGAACATGTGTGTAATATATTTCTCATGTGATAGCAACATCAGAAAGTTCTGACCATTTAATTAAGCAAAATAAAATGTTTCTTCTAATCTAGTGTATAAATGAGACCTTTTCAAAGTCTATAAAAGTTTAATTAAGAGACGGCCATCGTGGTGCAGCTCGAGATGAATGTCCTACCCAGGTTTTATGGTGAGTGCGCCCTTCCTCTAATTACATCTAATGCTTAACCGTTTTTTGTGTTCATTAAAACCCGTTCTGTAGGGCTGGAGAGATGGCTCACTGGTTAAGAGCACTGACTGCTCTTCCTAGAGGTCTTGGGTTCAATTCCCAGCAATCACATGGTAGCTCACAACCATCTGTAATGGGCATTCAATTCTGGTGTGTCTGAAGAGAGCGACAGTGTACTCAGGTACATTCTGTAAAACTCAGTTTGGTTACTCTCACTCCTTATGACCTTGGGAATGAAATTTCAGCAGAAACTCCTGAGGCTCACAGACAGGAAATTGGTCCATGGTGCAAGTTCAGGGAGCCAACAAAGGAGCTGATCACACCAAAAGTTATGCGGGCTTGTGGAGCCTGCAAATAAGTAAGAAGGGGAAGATTCCTGAGATACAGGGAGAGTCTCCAGGACAACGCTATACTCGAGAAATAATTACCTTTTCCTGACAGAGCACCTTGGAGGTTTAATATCACTCCCTTCTGTTCAAGGGCAGACCTTAATAGACTCCAGAAGCGGGTGGGCACTGTGGAGGAGAACTCTCTAGCCGGCGCTCCCGCCTGCAGTTAAAGCACACACCGCTACAGACCATACTGCCTGAGTCTTTCCAGTCTGTGTGGTCCCAAAATGCAACTGGTAAGGAACTACCATTTCTCACTCAAGGAGCTGCAGATTCCTATGGTCTCACAGGGCAACTCAAAGGATCCAGAAACTATGCTCTAACTTTAAACAACTGAACCATTGATTACTTTGATGTGTGTTTGGTCAAAGGCACATAAGGTGTGTAGTCCTAGCGAGTGACTAGCCCATGGCTAAACCCAGCTCAACATATCAAATCGCATGGCTAATTTCAGAATTAATTAATGATGGCAAATTTTGTGAAAGAAAAACATAACATCGTAGGAAAACATCAACCAGGGGCCTCTTCCTCATCTTCCAAACTGACCTATAGAGCCAGGGCAACTTCAGCGATTGGCATGCCCCCTCCTTTTCTCTCCGTATTCCCCTTCCTCTGTTCATTGCTAAGGAGCAAGCTCAGGGCCAACCTACCATTAAATTACACCCCCAGACTCCCAGGCTCCCTCTACTTCATAGCTTTGGTGTTTTAGACAGCTTCTCACTCTGTAGCCCTGACTGGCCTAGAACTCACTACGTAGACCAGGCTGGCCTTTAACTTGTAGCAACCGAGGCTGGTATTACAGGTGTGTGTACCACATGCCCAGCAATGTTAGAAGCATTGCAAATAGAGAAATTAACCAGCCAGTTCTGAAATGACACATGAGAGCTGGGAATGACTCCGCTTAAGACGAGTTTGAATTCTCAGCGCCCACATGAAAAGCCAGGTCTTGGGCCAAGTGACTCTAACCCAGGGCAGGGTAGGTGGACAAAGAGGGGTTCCTGCAACTCTCCAACCAGCTCATCTTGCAAATCAGTGAGCTCAGGCTCAGGAAGAAACCCTGTCTCAAAAGATAAGGTGAAGAGTGATAGAGGAAGACACCCCCCCACACACACACACTCATGCACACACAAACACTCATGCACACACACTCATGCACACACACATATACACATTCACAAATATACTTGCACACACATTCACATACGCTCACACACACACATTCACACATACACATACAGTCACATGCATAAGAACAAACACACACACATCTGCACACACAAATTAATATTTATTTATTTACTAAGCTACGTAAAAAAGAAAAAGACCAGAATTAGTTAAAACTCTCTTGATGGAAATTTTCTCTCATCAGATTTCAAGGTAGGGTGGTATCAACACCAGGACAGTAAATTAAAGGACAGAAATCGATTGTTGGGTATTCTATTAAGATAGTGTTGTGGGGCAGGCAAGAAACTAGTCTTCCCCGTAATTTGGTGAAGTTGGTTTCTCCTTCTGCCTTTATACCAGACCCAAGAATTGATCTCAGATTGCCAGGTCCATACAATAAGTACATTTACCCATTCTGTCACCTCTTCAGCCCAGGAAAGAAGATTTTTATTGGATAGGAGTGATATTTATTAATACTGGGTACTAGGTATGAAAGTCTTAGCAAAAAGGACCACAGTGTTAACATTTTAGTAGTCTTTCATAATTATATTTCCAAGTTTAAAAAAAAGGGAAAAAATGGGGTAACAAAGGAAGTGGTTTGTTAATTTATTAATTAGAGTTCATGTTAGGTTTACTATATTAGCCAAAGTTTCTTAAATAGACTCAAAACCACCATCCATAGAAGGAAAAAATACATAATTGATTTTACTTTACTAAAACTCAGAACTTTGGGGGCTGGAGAGATGGCTCAGTAGTAAAGAGCACTGGCTGCTCTTCCAGAGGTCCTGAGTTCAATTCCCAGCAACCATATGGTGGCTCACAACCATCCGTAATGAGATCTGATGCCCTCTTCTGGTGTGTCTGAAGGCAGCCACAGTGTACTCATATGCATAAAATGGATAAATATTTTTTTAAAAAACTCATAATTTCTGTATACCATACAAAAGGCATCATTGTGACACAAAAAAGCCACAGCCAGGCATGACACAGACCTTTAAGCCCAGCACTTGGCAGGCAGAGGGAGGCAGATCTCTGTGAGTTTCAGGCCAGTCTGGTCTACACAGTGAGTTTCAGGTCATCCAGGGCTATGTAGAGAGAACTTATCTCAAACAGACACACAAAACCAAAAAAAAAAAAAAAAATACACCCTAAAAAGAAAAGTGCCACAAAAAGGAAACCATGAACTGAAAGAAGGGACTTGCAATTCTCACACAAGCAAACAGTCCTATCTAGAAAAGACTCTTAAAAATGGAAGAAATAGGTAACCCGTGTCCTGAAAGCTGGGAAATGATTCTTGTGTTCTCACCCAAATGGCCAAAAGGCCTTTGAGAAAACAGTTTATAGCAATTGAAAAATGCAAACTAAGTCCACAATGAAATAACACTACCTACCCAACAGAATTGTCATTGAGGCCACAGAGCTGCTAAGAGTCTCCCATCTGCTCACCCTCTCACTGGGAGGAGTGCAAACCCACTGTCAGGAGATCTCTTTGGTACTGGCTACCAAAGTTTAACACCCTCTCAACATTTCTATCCCAAGTGCACCACCATCTGTTCCCGTTCTATTCCCAGGTATTCTGTCACCATGCATCAGAGACAGGCATGAAACTGTAGCAATGCGTTAGAGAACAATGTGTTAGAGATAGCCCTAATAGAGAATTACTTACATGCACGACAACTTTAAAAAGTTCTAAATACAGCAATGAAGGTAACAAAATAATCATAGGCAGAACCTGTCTGAATCTCAGCTCATGTCGCTTAGGAAAGGAAGCCAGAAGTAAAGCTGTGAAATGGCTCAGCAGAAAAAGGTACCTGACACCACATAATGATAGGAGAGGACCATATACAAAGTTGCCCTCTGACTTCTACACACTAGTAGTGAGATGCATTTCCTCATATGCACATATCACACACACACACACACACACACACACACACACACACACACCCCACTCTCTCACACACATCTCACACACATATAAAAACACACATATCACACACACACCACATTCACATCTCACACACATACACACACACACACACACACACACATACACATACCACACACACATCATTCTACACACATAAATTCCTTTTTAAAATGTAAAGCCAGAAGCAAGCAATAAAAATCCAAAACCTGACCAAAGTCATCAACAGTGTTAAAATCCAATTGCCTTTGAGAAAATGGGTAAGGTTGGTCATTAGTGGGGCGAGGGGAGCTTTAAAGGTATCGGCGATGACTAGGGCAGGTGCAAAGTCATTGTAGAGTTATCTGTGCACAGCCAAACGGTACCAGATGAAAGGGGAAGGCACACCATCAAAGCACAGGTAAAACCAAAACCAAAACACATCTGTTAGGCAACACCCAAAAGCAGAACATAGACATAACTTGTGGAGGGTTACGTGTCTGACGCTGGACTGTGTTAAACACATCATCTCGTCCTCATTTTTAATACCTAGCTTATCTAATAGTTTTACCCTCGTTTTGTAAACAAGGAAGCTAAATCCTAGAGGTGTGGAGAGGACACAGAGGAAGTGGTCGGGGCAACTCTACTTCTCCAAGCAGACGAGCCTCCGGCTCACGAGCTCATGACCAAACTTCACGCAGAAGCATCGAGCATGTTTTCGTGGATTTAGGAGGCTTTTTTTGCCTCACACTTCAGTCATGTTTCAGGAAGTTTTACAATAGCGGCTCAGACGTTTTAAGGCTTGTTTCTGGTGTTTTATCATGTCTGATTCTCTTATGAGAGAGACTCTGGCTCCCACTACATTTCCCAACCAGCCACCGTGGGTGAGTAGACCCATCGTCTGTCTACATCTTGGCCCTAATTACTAACCTGCCCCGATCGCTGTCTAGTTACTTCCAATGGTTGTTGCAGGCGGACAAGGCGAGGAACGTAAATGCTTGCAGCCTCGCTCCTTTTTTCTGATTCCTTTCTTTGCCCTTACTGGTGCATTACGGCATGGGGAAGGTTCATAATGTGGGCTGGGGTGTGTGTCGGGGGGCGGGGGGAGTCTTTAATCTGTTCCTGGCAGAGGGAACTCTGCTGTGAGCGTGAGACTATGGAACATCCTGACAGATTCCAGACACGAGGAGCCGTCTGACACGCTGCAAAGAGGAGTGCAAATGAGGAGGTGACATGAAAGGAAGAATATGGGTCTTGAAGAATGACAGGTCATTAAAGGCTTCAAGCCGGGATGCACTTATAAAATTCACGTGTCAGATAAAACACTGGTGTCGGTTGTGGGAAGGACTGCTGGTGGGGACGTAGACAGCAAAGGGAAAGAGAATACTGGGGGCTTCTGAAGCCATTTGTGGAGTACGAAGGAAGGACATGAATCTGAGAAGGAATCCCCTGTCCCTTCACCTTCCCTCCGGTTGGGTCAGTTTCTTGGTCTCTCTGACCTCCAGTTCTTCTCATCTGTCGCATTAGAATAAAACCTACCAACTGGACACAACTGTGAGCAAATGCTTGCACAACGCCTGGGAAAAACATTCACTTGTGGATGGAGGATGCGGCATGTAGTGGCTGAGTGCTTGCCTAGTGTCCATGGGGCCTTTGGGTTTCATCCCCAGCTCTGGGACAGGCTGGGTAGGTCTTTATTATTGAGGCCACAGATTCTAGAAAGCACAGACATCAAACTTTTCTGAATGCTGAGAGAACACTTGCTAGGCCGGCCCCGAGTTCCCTGATGCTATGCTTTCCCTTCTCCCTGCTCACCAACCCCTCAGCAACACGCACATGGCTGTGACTGGAATGGGAGTCCACTATGCAACACAGCGTAATTGAAACACATGCTTCAAACAGTTTGATGGCAACCCAACAATTTAGAAAGAAAGAAAGAAAGAAAGAAAGAAAGAAAGAAAGAAAGAAAGGAGGAAGGAAGGAAGGAAGGAAGGAAAGAAAGAAAGAAAGAAAGAAAGAAAGAAAGAAAGAAAGAGGGAGGGAGAGAGGAAGGAAGGAAGGAAGGAAGGAAGGAAGGAAGGAGGGAGGGAAGGAAGGAAGGAAGGAAGGTCCAATTCTAAAAACGGCCCAAGGACTTGAACCATTATACCTCCAAAGATGTTTTGGCCATCCTTGGCCTAGTAGAAATATATGTCAAAGCTAAAAGAAGGTACAACTTCACGGTCGCTAGAATGGCAGTCATCAAAAAAAGACAGACAGTAAAAAGCACTGGCCAGGATGTGGAGAAACTGCACCCCTACCACACTGCTGGTGAAAATGTCAAGTTCAACATTTACAATAGAAAATAGTTTGGTGTTCCTCAAAACCCTATGTACCTCGTGACTTAGTAATTCTGGATTTACACTCAGAAGAGCTTTAAAAATGCACATGCACATATGTTTGTAGCAACAGTTATAATAGTTAAAAACTATATATATATATACATACATACATACATATATATATATGTATATATATATATATGTTACATAGCAGTACTTCTAATAGCTAAAAGGTTTGAAATGTCCACCAGGATGACATGACATCAATAACATGTGCTCTAAAATACAGAAAAGAACGAAGTTCTAATCTTTGCTACTACGGCATGAATGACCCTCAAAAGCATCACGCTAAGTCAAAGAAGCCACGCACAACAGACTAAACGGTGTTCATTTACATTCACTGTCCTACACAACTAATGTCATCAAAACAGAACACACACTTGTCCTTACAGGGAGCCAGGGAGGTGGGACTGGAAAGTAGTTTGGGAAACACGCAGTTTCCTTTGGAGTGAGGGACATGTGGGACTACTTACCTAATTAGGGATTGTCACACATTGTGAGCACGCTCACTGCTACCAGAATGTTCGTCTTTAAGTAGGTAATTTCATGTTACTTCCATCAGTCAAAATAAGCCTCTTCCCAGAGAGTCGATGGGATTGGCTACTACAGTTCGCAGACACCTGCTTCAAGTCACCAAAGAATAAAAAATGGTTCGAATTAAACCACTATCGACGATTACAGTTAGAACTTCTAATATCAACTCAATAGAAGTTCCGACTAAGAGTACAGGCTCCTGCTGGTGTGCATCAGCAACACCCTTAACTAGCTGAAGTGTCCTAGAGTCAAGTTTTCCTTACACCTTGTCTTCCCACAGTCCCACACGCTGCTGATAGGCTCCACAAGACTACGCTGGGTAGTTTTCTTCTCCTGGGTTATCCATTTCCTTGGGCTGTGCTATCTCTTTAAAAGTCCTCCCAAGGGCTCTCAAGATGGCTTAGTGGCTAAAGGCATTCGATGCCAAGTCTAACAACTTCAATTCACTCCATCCCCAGCCCCCATGTGGTGGGAAGAGAGGACCAACCCTTACAAGTTTTCCTCCGACCTCCATATACACGTCATGGCTCAGATGTACACACACATACATGGATAACAAAAGCAATGGTTTAAACGGTTATGTCTTCCCAGAGGGTCACGTGTAAACTATCATTTTCTCGTGTCTTAGCCATGAACTCCCCAAGGCCAGGAATTATGCTCTGTCCCCACCAGCGGGGACCCAGTTATTCAGGGTCCCGAAGAGGCTTTCTACCTGTGGGCCAAAATGGGGGTGAAGAGAAGAAGGAGACCAAGCAAAAGTTCTGTTGTCAAGTTTTCGTTTATTGAGAGAAATGTACAGCATTTAAAGCTCTGAGGCAGGAATAGAAGTGGGAACTGAAGCTTAGGGTGGGGGAGTTTGGGAAATGCCCAAGGATATAAGGTGAATCACTACACTGCAAGATATCCTCCTATAACAAAGAGGCAACAGTCTTCCGGGGACATGTTCTTTGAAAAGGTCGAACCCTTCTTAGGAATCCGCTCAGTGACATCCGGTGTTTTGCTCAGGCTGAAACATCCTGTCATTGCTCCCAGGGTCTTCCTGGGAGAGGCTCTTAGTTCAACAATCTCAAGTCTGTATGGCAGTCATTTCAAGGTTAAATCTCTGTGGCCATGCAGCCCAGAGTCAAGTAGCCACCTTGAGCTATGCAGTCACAAAGCGGCTAGGCCCAAATCCAATACGGCTCACTGCAACGCTCATTGTGTTAAGTCCTGCAATAGGCACTTGATAAAGCAAAGAAACTCGGGACTGCTCCCAGCAGACCACATTTCTTTTCCCTTCTGTTTTGACTGCTGATAAATACAGCAGTTCTTGCATAAAATGTCAGATAGGTAGATTATCTTAATTTTAGCTGCGTAATTATCCTGTGCGTACGGGAAAGAAGATTGTGGAGGAACTAGCTAATGTGTCTCTTCCGTTACCATTCTCCTCCCCAGACAAAACACCCTCTTGCCTCCTGTACCCACAGAGTACACAGGATCTTTCTCCAACTCTTCCACCTGCCGCTCTTCCGTGACTGCCTGGAGGGGAAAATTCTAGAACACCATAATCACACACCATAGCTTAATAGGCGAAATAACATTTTTTTGTTTGTTCCTTTTACTCAGAATCCAAATTGCTTGATTACATTAAGAGTGAAGGCAAGAGTCCAAATCCATTTTGAGAGCTATCGTTCAGCTTTGAATGAGACACACTCAGTTCCATGGATCTCTAGGTTGGTTAATTTTATGCCAAGTTAACCAAGCTATACAGGAGGCTTAATTAGTGATCAATGGGGAGGGCTCAGCCCATTGTAGGTGGTGCCACCCCTTGGCTGGTGCTCCTGGATTCTGTAAGAAAGCAGACTGAGCAGCACCCTCCATGGCCTCCGCATTAGCTCCTGCCTTCAGGATCCTGCCCTATTTGAGTTCCTGTCCCGACTTCCTACAATGATGGACTACAGTGTGGAAGTGGAAGCCAAATAAACCCTTTCCTCCCCAAGTTGCTCTGGTCATGTGTTTCATCACAGCAATAGTAACCCTGACTAAGACAGCCTCCTAATGATTGATAGAGTTGGCATATGACAGGAAGCCCACATGACGGCGGCTGAACTGCACCAAGATTTAGACCCTGACACTACAACGTATACAACCTACCATCGCCAGGGTGTGCCCTGTCTTCATAGCCAACGGTGGCTCTGGGAGCCCCACACAGCTGCCCTAGATTCCAGGTCCTAGGACAAGGGGAAAGCCTGGAATGGTGCTTTCTAACCCATTTCTGATGGCAAACATATGGACTAAAGCCACCCTCTCTTTGTTGATGTTTTCTAATCTTGTTGATGTTCCTTACGCTGTACCGACAGCCTATCCCACAGTTAAATTAGCATGTGTGCATCTGGCTTTTGCTTCGTCTTTTCTATAAAGTTGTAACAATGTTACAGGGAAAATGGAGTCTTTCTTCCTCTTCCCTCCACTTGGTCAAAGTGTAAATAAATTCAACTTTCTTTAAGGCAGTGATTCTCACCTGTGGGTCATCACCACTTTGGAGGAAAATGACCCTTTCACAGGGGTCACCTAAGACAATTGGAAAACAATGTAAATTGGATATTTACATTCTGATGCATAACAATAGCAAAATTACAGTTCGAAGTAGCAACAAAATAAATTTATGGTGGTGGGGGAGGGGTGTCACCACAGCATGAGTATATTAAACTGTATTAAAAGGTCACAGCACTAGAAAGGTTGACAGCCACTGCCTTTTAGAGGGAGGGAGAGGAAGCAGGGGAGGGCGAATTAAACACTCTAGCTTCTGTTTTTCCCTTCAGTCCAAGTAATTCGATGTTATCCAGTCTGACTTCCCAGGAGATACTGCCAGGGAGTGTTGCCAGATCTGGAAACTGAGGCGGGATCATTTTATTGTTCTACATCAGCAACACGCTAATCCAGCCTTAAGACTCAAGGAAGAGTCTACAGGTAATAATTACAGACAAGAGAGATCCCGAAAGGAAAAGATGTTTTGACACCGTTTCGACTTACCCTGTGTAGGCATCTGTTCAGTGTCAGAGACAATTCGTGGGAAGAATACTAATTTGCCACACTTCTTATGTGCACTTCAGCAAGCTTTTTGACATCTCCGAACATCAATGTATTAATCTTGACGTTTTTATTAATTATTTATTTACTTTGTGAGTATGTGGCGGCGGGGGGCGGGGTGCACACATACCCCAGCACCGCTGTCAGAGGACAACTTGTGGGAACTGGTTCTCTCCGTCTACCATGTGGCCACCAGGCATCTACCTCAGGTCCTCAGGCTTGACAGCAGACACCTTTACCCATTGAGACATCTCATTGGCCCCGTTGTTCTTCTTCATCACCATCATTGTTGTGGTCGTTGCCATCATCATCATCATCATCATCATCATCATCATCATCATCATCATCATCATTTATAGACAGGGTCATACTATGCAGCCCTGGCTGTCCTAGAATTTAGTATGTAGACCAGGCTGGCTTCAAACTCATAGAAATTCACTTGCCTCTCTGCCTTCCAAGTGCAGGGCTCAACAGTGTGTGCCACTGTGCCCAAAGTAGTTCCTTATTCTTAGAAGGCAGAAATGGCAGTTATATAAAAGGATTATTCGGAACATTAAATTGCTAATGTGCATTTAAAGACTGTCTGTGGCTCAGACCTGTAATCCCAGCACTTGAAAGAGTAAAGCAGAGGATCAAGAGCTTGAGTCTAGCCTGGGCTATTCAGTGAGACTCAGGAGTGAGGTAGAGAATGAACCTGATTTGTTTGCTTACTTAAAACTCTCTAAAGAAGAAAGGCAAGTCCTGTAACATATGTGCGTGCATATATATATATATATATATATATACCCTCGGAGTTGCTAGGTAAAGCAAGTCTGCATGAGTGTGGCCCATATTTAACAAACGTTGCCAGTTTCTGGGATGTTTTTCCTATCTGCACTTTCTTCCCACCATCATGCCCCATGTTTCAATAACACACATGGGTCCTCTCAGCAGAAATGAGAAGCACCCAGGAATACATTTTCCAAGAACTGTCTGAGTCCTCGGAGGCCTAGAAACTGTTTTCACTGCAAAATAAATTTTAAGACATTTGATAACTTTTCAGAGAAGGCCTGCTATGTGGAGGATACCAGAAAGATTCAAAGACAAACAGGCTACGTATAATCGGAGCTCTAATGGCTACCACTTGCTTACCAGGCTCACACAGCCAGTCCCTCCCCACCAGGCCTATTCTGCAGGTCTCAAAGAAATAGAGCAGAACAGACAAAATACTACAGAAAGAGTACAGGGCGTTTTTTTTTTTTTTTTTTTTTTTTTGTTTTTTCTAAATTCTATAGACAAATTGCTTGCTCTAAAAGATAACAAAGCAAAATAAAGATTTTTTTCCTGCATTTTCTCTTGCAGATATCTGTTGTTTGAATTCAGCAAGAAATTACTCAATTTGCCCTTTTCTAAATAGGCATCTTAGCTACTCCTACAGGAGACCACAGCACAGAGGCTCTGGCAAGATGATTTACAGAACGAGCTACCTCATATTATATACCAAGCATGGTGGCATTTAAGAAACTCGAGGGAAATAAATTTTTTTACACCACACCAGATATGCTGTACTAAGAATTTTTATGCAGTGCACTAGGTAAATTCCATGCAAAATTATTTTCCCTGAGAAGCAGACCTTTCAGGGAGTCCCTGTCTGCTGTTTTATTCCTTACCTCAAAAGACTAATCTAAAATGTGACCTTATAAACAATGCCAGCATACAAGGAGCCAAACACTTGCAAGGGAGTGTTACTCCCTGATGTCCTAAGTCCCCGGGGAAGAAGGAAATCGTGTGTCATTTCCCCTGCACCTCCAGGGAGCTTTATAGCCCAGCATGCCAATGAAAACCCGAGTGACCCAGGAAAGTTAATGTGCCTTCCAAAGGGAATAGTCCAGGATCAAATTCAAGATGCTCACGTGGGTTCCCAGACACACTCACTCAGCTCACGACTGCCTCTCATTCAGTATGAAGGAGCCCCGTGCACTATATTTATTCTGGTTTTCGCATTAGCCCCATGAGTAACTGGCAACTCGGCAGGATCCTGGAGTTCTGAGAATATCTTAAGGGAAATTCCAGACCAAATGTTGTGGGTAATTACAGTCCAAAAAGAAAAAAAAAAATGAAAATGAAAAGTCTCAGAGTTCTTCTCCTTAAAAATGTAATGAGATTCAAAGGTTCTGTAAGAAAGTGAAACCACGTATGAGGGTTTACTCTCCTGGGGTGGTACGGTGGGGAGAGGGGAGAGTCTGAAATACGTTTAAAGGTCAGCTATGGATGCCTGACTAAAATGGTGACGTAGCTATCTATCATTATCATAAGTTCGCGTCATACTTTGCAAGGCCTTTGTGGGGTTTGTTGTGCTTTGCTTTGTTTCAGATAGGAGCCCTTTCCTGAAATCCTTCTCTTAGAACGGTCAAGTAGATTCAGCTAGAAATCTGTTTCTGTTTTGTTTTGCTTTGAGACAGAGTCTCTCTGTATAGCCCTGGCTGTCCTGGACCGCTTCTGTAGCGCAGGCTGGCCTTGAACTCAGAGAACTGATGGCCCTCTGCCTCCCAAGTGCTGGGATCAAAGGCATGCACCACCATGCCCAACTGCAGCCAGAATACTGCATCATTTCCTAGACGGCTCTGCTCCCAGTTCTGAACTTGCCTCCCCATTTTACGAAAGGGACTACTGACAAGTTCTAACATCAGGAGGTCGCCCCTGAGGCGAAACCTATGAAATGGAAACTTCCAAACACAAATCAAACCCCGCCCTTTCCTCTCCTCTGACTTTCAGCTCTAAATATAGTACCAACCAGCACACGCTAAGCAGAAGAAAGCTCGCCCCTTCACCACAAAATGTTGTCCTTTCTTTTTCTTCCTTTGCATTCATTTATCTTTTTACTTATTCTGTTTATGTGTCCTGCTCTGTAACCCAGGCTGGCCTCAAACTCAGGCAGAGGCACTACCTATGATCCCAGTACTCAAAGAGGCAGAAGTCAGGTCCTATGACTCCCAGGACTTGGAGGCAAGATGAGAGAGGGGAAAGAGAAACAGAGAGAGAGAGAGACCAAGGGATTTTAAAATAACATCCCCAAACTTCAAGTCTCAGTTCTATATTTGGATGATATCTCTTTGAATATCTTTTCTGCTGATTTGTACTGGTGTACAAATACATCCCCCTTTCAAGCATGGCACCTGCCAATGAGGGTATAATCCCTAATTTCCACGATGTCTAAGGGCTGCCTCAGCCGACCATCTCTGTCCCCCAGAGTTCAGAGTTCACTGGGTAAGAAAGCACCTGACTGGCTAAGACACTGTGAGATAAGGTACCGATGAGTTTCCGTGCGAGCCATCAATCTTGCTTGAGGTATTAGAAAGCAGTTCACAGGGGGCAGAGACATTTGAGTTCAGCCACAGAGGATGAGTTAGCTTCTCCGAGAACTGATGATCATTTTAATATCAGTGTCATATTACAAGGAGAGCACTTTGTTACATCTACCACCACAAGAATGTCACGTCGGAGAAATCTCTTTCCTTTCCTCTGGCCCAGATTATTAAAGACAGAGCAGCCTCGACTACTTTCAGGGTTATTCCACAGAAGGCATTCAGGGATGGTTTTACAAAGGGAGTGAGTGGTGTTTAACTCTCCCAAAGCCACCTCTGCGTAGCACTGAGGATTCTGAGCAATCGAGTGTCTCCTTTGTGGGCTCGTATATAATGGGTGAGCAGCACATTAAAGATTATTGAAGAGTGTAAGCCTTTTTTGCATGTAGAAGATCTGTAGCTTTTAAAATATTAATGCATCCATGCAAGTCACTTGGCTTGAATTTTACAGCAAACTCAGGAAAGAAAATGTCAAAATTGGACAAATGTTAAATGAACTCTCTTTTTTAAAAAAAAATTATTTTTAACAGATAGCACTCAAGATGAACTAATCCACAGACTTCAACCTGAACTTCAACATGCACAGTTCTGGGAGGACCAGAAACAACCTGACAGGGAAGACTTAGGGAGAAATCCCAAGAGTTAACCATTTAATGCTTGTTCTGTGCACTACCCGTGGTTCCCTGTGGTTTGCCTGGAGAAATTGGATCACCACCTACAGCACCTGCTTTTTCTCTTTTCTTATGTGGCACCTGTCCCTTGTTGGCCACCATGTCAAGTGGACACTCGGCCACAGCTGGTGTTGGGGGCTTCCCAGTTCTTTGCCCCACCATTGGCAGAGTGTCTGTCCTGTCTTGGCTCACTTCCTCCTTAGAGAGAGAGACCGGAGGCAGAAGTCCTTGAACCCTGAGGATGGACAACGAGGTCTCTCTCAGTGTGAGTCTTACCTGTAGCTCACTGCATCTTCTTCCCTGGACGCACTTATCAGTTCTTGAGCTAGAAGGATGCCGAGAGTCACAAACCCCTCCTATACCAAAATACCAAAGACTCCCTCCTGGGTCCACCTCCCTCTCTGCCTTGCATCTCAAAACAAGGACTCACCTCAGAAGCCCATTCGGGCAACACTATTCCCGGTTCCATCCTTTTCAGTTATTTAATTTTGCTCTAGAATAGCAATGGCTAGCCAGCACCACATCAGGTTACAAGGCGTTTCTATGTATGCTCCTTTACTTTGTTTCAAATACACCACAAAAGAGCTATTATTTTGACACCCATTTTCCAAAAGAGAACATTAATTTCCTTCACCCACCCTCACCCATGACTTTAGCTACTAAATGTTACTAATTCTTCAAGCGACATTCAAAACATCATGTTCTCCAGAGAGATTTAATTGCTGCCACTGGTCTGGACAGGCATGTCCTATCCTCTGTTCTAAAGCAAGCAGAACATCTACTTCCCCTGAAAGGAGGCTCCCAGGCCTCTCCCCTTAAGGCCTGAGCTATTCCATCTACTTTCCCAGATGCTGCAGGAGAGATGTGTCGTTCTCCATGTGTGCCAGGATGTAGAAAAGACAAAGAAATGTCACAATGGAGGAATGGCCAAAAGCAAGGTTTCCGAGGGCACAAGACAGCGAGGGCACCTTTGGCAACACGTAAACCTCATTCAAAGACATTACTCCTATGGTTTCCACGACAGCACAGGGTAAGTTGTTCTGAATCCTGTCGTCGTACAGAGGGGAGACGGGCACAGATAACAAGTAGTCATGTTCTGTCGTCACAGCAACAGTCTAAGAATCATAACCATTTTTTAATATCTATTTTATTTATATGATACACTGTTACCTACTCTCTTCAGACACATCAGAAGAGGGCATTGGGTCCCATTACGGATGGTTGTGAGCCACCATGTGGGTGCTAGGAATTGAACTCAGGACCTCTGGAAGAGTGGTCAGTGATCTTAACCACTGAGCCCTCTCTCCAGCCCTCAAGAATCATAATCTAAACCAGAGTCCCCACTTGTCACCCTTACATTGCATCCCTGCATCTTTCTCACGGCTTTATGAGGGTTCAGTGTGATACCTATGCAAATAAGATGCTTTTGCTCAGAATCTCAAAACCACCGTGGACCTCTGCCATTACCCTACAGTGTTTACTGAGTGGAACCAGTTCAGGAAACCAGGTTTACCACTTACTTACCATCTCACCCCCTGCGAGTAAAGGGACTCACATGCTTGCTTCTACAGAACCAGAGAGAATTGGGGAAACCATGTGGTTGTAATGCTGGGGTGGGGCAACCCATTGTACAGCTTCCTCTCCTAAATGATAGATTCTACAGTTGAATAGCGTCATGGATTATCTGGCCAGAATGTGGTTAGAATTGGGGGCCACATCTCACAGGACATGGTGAGCCAAAAGGCATTTGTATCAAACTGCTTCAGCTTTGTGCCACCTCAGGGTTACGAGAGATCAATCTCTAGAGATCGATCGGCTAAAGAAAATGGCTTAGTCTTGCAAGGGTGACCAGAACCTGCACGGGCACAAGTACCTCACCAAAGAGGTAGGCGTAGGCTGAGACCCATCCTCTCCTAGGTAACGCTAGGATGAGGTGCCTCACTGCGGGATTGTCACACACAGTGAACGGGAGGCTGTACAAAGCAAGTCCACGGTTAACGTCACCTCCCTCGCCGCTTGCTCGCTCGCTACTCGGTGTTTAAAGCTTGGGTAAATATCTTGTAGGAAGGGAAAGGTAGCATTTCATAATGTCAGACTCTAACCAAAAAGAAAATTCTGTGTTTGCAGAGCTCTATCCCCCTGGATTACCTAGCAAACCTGAAATTTACTAACCTTTTTAGTCAGTTTCTAGTACCAGTGTAAGACAGTCTGTTTTTGCATAATCAAGAAACCACCCCCTGGCAGCCCAAATAAAAGGAGGCCAGGTGTTCGGGATTAAAAATGCATTATCCCACCGCTGGCTTTCTGGAGATGGCATCGGGAATCTGCTCTCTCATCGTGCATGTCATTTCTAGAAAAGAGAAGGCAGAGAGAGAGAGAGAGAGAGAGAGAGAGAGAGAGAGAGAGAGAGAGAGAGAGAGAGAGAGAAGAGACTAAGGGAACTTCAGGAAACTAAGGGGTAAGCTGGAGCTGTGCACGCTGAGAGCAGCAGAGGAAAGATAAAGAAAGGCCAGCCCTATCTATGCCCAGCTTCTGCCCTTCTTTTCCCCATTCCTTAAAAATAGTCCTTCTTCCTTCCCACAGTGAATTGAATGGACCATATCTGAGGTGCCACAGCAACATCTGTGTGTATATTTGGAGGCACTAACTTAGTTGTGTCTCTGTGGTAAAACTGGAGTGGTCTTTAATCACAAGACACACAACCACCAATTTCTCCAGAACCAGGGGACAAAAGGGGGCGGGTGGGGGGAGAGGGAAATGGGGATCCACAATAGCAGTGTTTTTTAAATCAGCATTTTTACACTGACAAGACACACAAGTGATTTACAATGTATAACAAATATATAACTATGTAATACAATCAATAAAAGAGGTTGTTCCCTTAAAGTAAACCTGGATGTTTTTGTCAACAACTAATTGACTGTATTTCAATGGGGGCTGGGTCCAGGCTGAGCGCTTAACATTCATAAGACCCTTAGTGCAATAAGTTAATGAGGCTTGGGAGATTGCATGAGTGGAGTGGCGACCACACAGTTAATGGTAAAATTAGAAATCGAACCCTGGTCTGTCTCCGAATCCTAACCTCTGCTGTATCGTCTGCCCTGTAAACGGTGAGTAGATGTCACTTCGTGGCCCAGGCTGAGCTCTTACAATGAGCAAGAGGAAGAAAAGCAGCCCATGAGAAAGCAAGAACTGAACCAACTGTTTACACAAAGGAGAATCAGGTTGCAAACGAGCCCTTCAAACTCTGCACACAACAATCTCGCCATGCCCCCGTGAAGCCATTCTCAGACTCAAGTATTACTGTGGAGAGCCTGCTGTAATTTCAGAGTTTAATAATATGAAATTGGACCTAGAATCCTGAAACAAACCCATTTCAAAAACTACAATAGCCCTGGATATGAGCACATCCATTAGAACGGGGACCGTTCCGTCTGTATCTATCTCTCTGTGCAGGAAATAGACGCTTTTTCACTGGAGCTAACACAAAACACCTGTACGCTCTCATCCCGTCTAATCTCCTAAACTACTTTTATCCAATTTCCCAATTTGGTCAGGCATCAGAAACTGAAATAAAACTTCCTCTTAGCCCAGTTTCTCATCATAACTCTGCAACAAACTTATTCTTAGCCTTTATCATTGGCCTATTTCTTGGGCAGAATTTCACCAGGAGGAGAAACACACACACACACACACACACACACACACACACACACACACACACACAAAGAAATGTTTCAGAAACAAAAAGACTTGGGTCTCTTTTTCTTTTCCTATGCCATTTTTGCACAAAACGCCTATTATAAGGGAGATAATTTAAAAATCACTAATTTACAGGGACTAGCTACTGATCCTCAGGAACTGTTTGCAGCAGCCAAAGACAGCACACAGCAAAGCAGCCTCTCGGGCTGACAGGGATTGCATATAACCTGATCTGGGAGCATTTCATGGGTTTTGGCACAAAGGAGTGTTTTCTATCTTGAGCCAGCACAAACATGTTCTCAGTTTAAGAAACACTTATTGTGTGCTCATCACTGTCTGATGCAGACGTTCTCTAAGATGCCATTGGGGATCCTAGACTAAATACTGAATAGAGAGACCTCTGCCATCAAGAATTCTTTGGTCTTCTGCACAGCCGCCCTCCTATCCTCTTTGTTTGTTTCCTTGTCTTTCCTAAAGGAAAAAGTTGCTCCAGATCCCCAGCGATGGTGATTCCTTGATAACGAAGATTAGCGAATTGGCAAGAGTCAGAATCATCCAGAAACAAGCCCCTGGGCATGCCTGGCCCTCAGCGAGGGAGGTTTCATATAAGCTTAACAATGAGGAGACTCACCCCAAAATGGCAGCTCCACTGAAGGGGCTCTTGCTCGCCCCAACATGGCAAACATGACATCTACAGTTTTTGCCTTACCTTTCTCTCCCATTCCCTCTGTCTTGCTATAAATCGTTAGATCACAAGCCAGCCCCCAATGTCTTTCCCCTTATTTGGCCACTTCCTCCTCCGAAGGCTGACTACCAAAGTCCAGCTATCAAAGTATTAAAGGGGGCTGGGGATTTAGCTCAGTGGTAGAGCGCTTACCTAGGAAGCGCAAGGCCCTGGGTTCGGTCCCCAGCTCCGAAAAAAAGAACCAAAAAAAAAAAAAAAAGTATTAAAGTCCAGGGGTTGGGGATTTAGCTCAGTGGTAGAGCGCTTGCTTAGCAAGCGCAAGGCCCTGGGTTCAGTCCTTAGCTCCGGAGGAAAAATAAAGTATTAAAGTCCAGCAATCAAAAGCCCCCTTTTGACTCACTTAGTTAACATGCCCAATTAAAATTAAATACCTCATCTCAACAGAGGGCTTCCGCCTTTCCTTTATAAACCGCCATTTTCCTATGTGCATGTCTTTCTCCTCTCTCTTCAGAGGCAGTCCTTTGTACCTCAGAGGCAAACGTATCTTCCTGTCCCGTTTCCCTTCTCCCTCATCCTCTATCTCCTGTCTTTGTCTCTTATTCCTTGCCCTTTGTCTCTCTGGGGCAAATAAATATCCTTTGTACTGAGAACTTGGTGTCGGGCTGCCTTGTACTGATACCAGTCCTTTGAACCATCCTGTGAGCTAGGATCCCAGGCTGAGTGAAAGGGAGAAAGCTGACTAAATACAAGTTTTCCCTTCTCAACTTCCTGACTAGGATACAATGTTACTGACTGCCTCAGCTCCTACCTCCGCACCCTCCGTTCCCTGATGAACCTTTTCTGTTTTGAACTATGATCCAAAATAAACAGTTACTTCCTTGAGCTTTGGCCAGGTACTTTTCAGGACAGTGAGGATACACTCCTTAACAGAAACACTCCTTAAATAGCATTGCGGTCCCAATTCATCACCGTATTACTACACCAAAAACCGCAAACTCTTCACAAGCTATGGAGATGGCCTTCCTCAGTATTAGTGGAGCCACAGAAACTTCTGCATTAGACTCTTAAGTCAGCCCTCACATGCCTTTGGTTTCTAGCTTGTGGGAGAGCTCACATGTGGGAGAGCTCACATGTGGGCAGTCTGCCTGCCTGCAGTGCGTGCAGTGCGTGAGTGTATGCAGAGGGAGGGGTGGAAAGGGTGTGGATGTGGAGAGAATGAGCCATGCTCTCCACGGTCTATCCCTTTGGTAAATTTCTCTTCAAAGGTATCTATCTTTTATCAAACAACTTCAGTTAGGTCTGTCTTACTCTTTGGTATTTTACTAAAAATTTAAACTTAAAAAAGACGGCACTGCTGTATTTTACCACTCCTCCCCAGAAGGCACGTTAGAATTCATGCAAATATGCCCATCTGAGGTTTTGTTTTACAGCCTCCCAAAAGGACAGTATTTCTCTATATAAAACGTAAGTTCTAGTTCAACTTCCCCTGGACAATGGTATCTTCTGGTCTTACATCTACTGCAAAAGAAACCATTTAACCAGGTCCTCCTGGGTAAAAGAATATCCACTCCAAAGACACATGTAAATTTTAATTCTAGGAAAAGAACCAACTGGAAACCGAAGATTAACAATTCATTATACTTTTCAAACGTTGTTGTAACTTAGGACCTAGGAGATAGCCCAGTCAATTTACAACAAGCCTGTCATGAGCCTGTGGTGGTGGTACATGACTTTAATCCCAGCACTCAGGAGGCAGAAGCAGGCACATCTCTGTGAGTTCAAGGCCAGCATGGTCTAAGGAGTGAGTTCTTGGACAGTCAGGAATATACAGAGAAACCCTCTTTGAGAGAGAGAGAGAGAGAGAGAGAGAGAGAGAGAGAGAGAGAGAGAGAGAGAGAGAGAAGGGGAAGGGGAAGGGAAGGGGAAGAGGAAGAGGAAGAGGAAAAGGAAGATGATGACGACCAAGCGTGTCTAGAATCCTTATAAAAACTGGGGCTTGGTGGTGTGTTCTTGTCGTCTCAGTTCTAGGGAGGCAGAGACAGACTGATTCCTGGAAGTCACTAAGCAGTCAGCCTACCCTAACTGATGAGATCCAGGTTGGTGAGAGATCCTTTCTCAAAACAAGGTAGAAGGCCCCTGAGGAACACCACCTTAGGTTGTCCTCTGTCCTTTACACACATACACACATGTGCATGCACACCTGCACATGTGCACCTGCACATACACACATGCATACACTCGAATGCATGCACACGAATGTACACCCACACACATAAATAATCATAACATCAGCAGATACCCAACACAGAAGTTCTTCCAAACGTGAGGGGAATGTTTTAAGTAAATCCATATACCAACTGTTGAAAAGCAATCTGGTGAGATTTGGAAAGAGAGTCAAGAAGACAGATCATGAAACCATGCACTGCAATACAGCACAATAAAACTGTGTCCTAAAGATCATAGTAATGGTGAGCAGAGCTAGGATGGATCTAGAGAGTACAATGTGTGGAGTATACTGTGGAAAACAAAGGAGAGATGACTTGAAGATGGGCAGAGGAGACAATTGCAGCACACGTTAAAGACAAAAGAGTGGGCACATAAGTATCTGCCACAGAGCAATGCTAGGAAGAAGGAGCTTCACTTAGCGCACAGCTGAGCCTGGGTCAGATGTTGACAGGAAGTAAGAATTGTTGGACAAGTTAGAGTATCTCAATGGTGCACATGAGGCTCCAAGATCTATCCTCCTGGAGGGGAGAGATAGAGACATATATAGAGGGACAGAGACTCCTTGAAAGTCTAGTTATGACACAGCCACTAACTCACTAGAAGACAGCAGCAGACATTGGTGGAGCCTACCATCCAATGCCCATTTGCTACTTTGTATCTTCCTTTCCAAACTAAGAGAAGCCAGGCTTAATCTCTGCATTCATTCATCTTAGTGATGCTGTTTGTTTCCATGGAGACGGACTGAAGACTCAAAAGGGTCAGTGATGAACGGTCCAAGTCTTAACCAATGAGGCATGAAGAAAAGTTACTTCTATGCCTCAGGGTTCTGTACACTCAGGAAGAAATGGCTCCTTCTTTCAGTGGATACTTGCATCTCAGGAGGCACCAAGAACCACTACAGTCAGCCTACAGCAGGAGCTGGCTTGAACTGACCCATGAACTAAGGATGTCAGAGCCAGCAAAATGAGAAAGTTTCTTCCCTTGATGCTGTCACTGAACTGCTAATGGACTGTTAATGAATCCTACCATGCTACCGTCATATACTTCTTATATGAGAGATGATATACGCTTCAGTCAGTTGCCTTAGGATGTCTACTGTTTGGAGCCAAACCATCCATACTGACCATGTAGCCTTGGCTCAATCTAGCTCACCCCCACACCACCATTTCGCTGGAAACTGAAAACATTTTTACATTTGTATAGTGTATATATGTGTATGTCTGTGTGACCACATGTCAGGATACATATGTAGAGGACATCTGTCTTGGCAACAAATACTTTTATCCACTGAACCATCTCACCAGCCCAAGGATAGCCTTTCAAATGGCTCTTCCAAACCCCAAAGCCATAGTTTCATCAGTTCTGGCAGAAAGATGTACAGTCATCTGTTGAGAGGTTGCAGACAACTAGGCAGAAGTTTGAACAGAAATACAGCAGGAGGATCTATAAGTTTGAGACTTATGGACTGGCAGAGGACAGAAACTGCGGAGCCAATGCTACAGGCTGTCAAATGCGTTGCTGTAACAGTATCACATGGTTTTGTGCTTGTAACATTTTACAAAGTTGCCATCATGACTACTTTCTAAAGGCAAGCTAAGACAGGGGTGTCAAATAATGTCCCTAAGTTTTTGAGGCTGCCAAGGTTTTAGCAATGTCACATTTTCAAAGCAAGAATGAAGACCAGCTGATCCAACCCCTGCTGAGGAGGGTCAGTGTTTTGAAACTAGTTCTGGAAAATTATGGCAGACGGAAGGAAGGAGTGAAGAGCGGAAGGAGTTTGTGGGAGATAACGATCACTTCTACCATAAGTTTAGCAGTCAGAGGGACAAAAGGAAAAGACTGTGTTCCAAGGAAGCAACAGGTGTGGGGAGGAAATGGGTAATTTTATCTTGGTTGTCAGGTAGAAAATAGCTGTGCACACTGGTGGACAGACAGACAGAAAGGGGACAATGGAAAAGGAACAGAGGATGGCTGGGAGCCTGCTGAGGCAGCAAGCACAGAGGACCCAGGAGAAGACAGTTTCCTTGGCTTCTCTCTGCTCAGCCTGCTCCCCCAAATCCTGCTGAAGTAGGAACTCTGGGAGCTGACTGATGGCCAGACCGAGCTGATGTAATCACTGCCACAAAGCCCTAAATAATGGATAAACCTTATTTCTTTTATGCCTTTTTTAATAGCCCTGTATAAAAGAACCTTTGGAAAAAGACCAATTTGTCTTTCCAAAGCTTATTTTTTAATGCATAATTAATACAGAAAGTATCACCAGCTGGTGAAAACCAAGGCCCATCTCATTCTCCTACCAAAGTAGATCCTACAAAAGAGGAAGAAGTATTATGGATTGTTTTGGATTTTGAGGCTTGTTTCATTCATTCATTTATTCATTTATTTATTTATTTTGTCTGTTTTGATTTGAGGTTTTGGTTGTTTGGTTTTGGAGTCATTGTCCTACACTGACCAGGCTGGCCTCAAACTTGCCATGTCACCTGAGTGGCCTCTAACTTCTGATCCCCTTGCTTCTACTTCCCAAGTGCACTGGGAGTGAGCCAATGGCTTCTTGCTAGCTACTCAACTGCTCTACCAACCCCTCTATCCCTAGCCAAGGAAAAAAGTTGTTATAAATAAATTGGGGTGGGAGAGGACGGTTGTGTGGATAAACTGCTTGCCTTATAAGTGAGCGCTAACCCTCATAAAAGCCAGGCCAGCATGACAGCCACCTGCAATCCCAGTGCTCAGGAGGCTGAGACAGAGGACCCACCAGGCAAGCTGCAACTGTGAGTTCCAGATTCACTGAGAGACCCTGCTTCAAAAACTGAAGTAGAGAGAAACCAAGGAACACATCCCATCAACTTTGGGTCTACATTTGTATGCCCACACATGTCTACACACTCATACACACCACACACACACACACACACACACACACACACACAAGAGAACATCACACCGTACATACGTGCAAGACACAAATAGATGAAAAGTGGAAAGGGGTATGGTAGACATGCCTGTAATCCTAGAACTTGTGGGCTGAGGCAGGAGGATAGCAAGTTCAAGGCCAGATTGCATCAAATAAGACCCTGTCTTTAAAAAAAAAAAGAATAAATACAGGCTGGAGAAATGACTTGGCATTTAAGACCACTGGCTGCTCTTCCAGAGGACCCAGGTTCAATTCCCAGCAACCACACAGTGACTCACAACTGTCTGTTCTAAGGAGACTAGGCAATCCAACACCCTCGAATACACATATGTGGGGGCAAAACACCAGTACACATGAAATAAAAATAAATTAATGTTTTAAAGTGAATAAATAAATAATTAAAATGCCTTTATATTGGGCCCCCAAACCACTGGAAAACCTAGATCTACATTCGGGAAAATCTAAACAGAATTATAACAGCTAAGATTTAATAGGAGCATACTGTAGTAGTCGATGCTGTACACTTCTTACGTGTAATCATGTTGAATCCCTGTAATACCTTCTGCGGTAAATGTCACTAATTACATCTCACACGAAGGAAGCAGATGCTCAGGGAGGTCTTCACGCCCAAGACCATTTAAGTGCACAATTCTATAGCAGTTGTCAATATCTGACTTGTGTACATACACTGAAGTTGTTTGTCACTCTTCCTGCAAGAGTATCTCCTCATCTCAGGGCAGCCACCACAAAGTATTTATTTTTATCACTCCTGCTACATATTCAGATACATGGAAAAGCAGTCACGACAGGCTAGCAGGGGTTCTCAACCTTCCTAACGCTGTGACCCTTTAATACGGTTCCTTGTGTTGTCGTGGTGATGTGACATCAAAGGAGTCACTTACAGGTTGAGAAGCACCGCACTAGATCGCAGCCTTTCAACCCATGCGCTCGGGAGCCTGCAAAGATCTTTAGAAAATAAACTCAAAGGAAGGTGCTTTCATTTAAAAATGGCTTAGAAGATCATGAGGCATACCCAGCAACTAGGAGCTAAATCTCCAGTCCCCTGAAAGGGATAAAGCATCGTTTAAATTTCCAAGGAGGAACACGCCTGTAGCACGTAAACTTGGTACATGAAGCTAAAACCCTCTGAGTTGAAACTGAATGCCCTCTATGAGATGCTAAAGTGGGATGTGTTTAGTGATCTCCCCCTCAGCAGAAGCACAGTTGATGTTCCCAAGTGGAGAATGTGTGTGTTCCATGGTGCCTTTCCCTCTTGGCTTCTATGAGCACGCTGATGTACCAAAGGCCCCAGCTCCACAGTTTTCTAAATCCACCAGCAAAACAGTAGACTGCCCTGCTTAGAAGAGAGGAGAAACATTGCAGGAAACGCTCTCTGGAGGCTGGAGGTACATCCGGGTGGGAACGGAGCCACAGGCAAGGGCTTGGTTTCCACCTCCAGCCCTGCACACAGACGCAACACACCATTCTGGGGTCGCATGATTGGGTATGTATGTAAGTGCTGGCATGGTATCTGTATGATTTGTGGTGTGTGTTTTGTTAATTTATGTGTGTGTGTGCCCGTGTGAGTTTATGTGCACCATGCATGTGCTGGTGCCCTGAGAGGCCTTGGAACCCCTTTGGAACAGGAGTCACAGGTAGTTGTGAGCCACCTGGTGTGGGTGCTGGGGACTGAACCCGAATCTTTTGCAGGGGCAGTGTGATGGTTTGTATATGCTTGGGCCAGGGAATGGTGGCACAAGGAGGTGTGGCCTTGTTGGAATAGGCGTGTCACTGTGGGCGTGGGTTTTAATACCCTGGCCCTAGCTGCCTGGAAGTCAGTCTTCTCTTAGAGGCCTGCAGGTGAAGATGTTGAACTCTCAGCTTTTCCTGTACCATGCCTGCCCGGATGCTGCCATGCTCCCGCCTTGATGATAAACCTCTGAACCTCTGTAAGCCAGCCCCACTTAAATGTTGCCCTTATAAGAGTTGCCTTGGTCATGGTATCTCTTCACAGCAGTAAACCCTAAGACAGGTGATAAAAGTGAATTGCACTCTTAACTGCTGAGCCCTCTCTTCAACGCCACCCTCTGCATGGAGGAGGCCTCTACAGCAACTGTGGTGCCGCACTGGGCAGGGGGATTCCGTAAGGTGGGTGGGGAGAAGCCAGCAGGCACAGAGACTGAAAAAAATCCACACAATCTACCGCTTCAATGCCATCAGAGCACTTGGGTTCCTGTCTCGGCTGAAGTTGGCACAGATGGCTGTGACTGTGATGGCCTCGCCCCCAGGCTTCTACTGCTACTCACAAGGCCTCATGACCCTCAGCTCACTGGGCCTTATGAGTGGGATTGCCCGCTTTGCCCTGGTCATGCTGTGCTGGATGAGCCACTTCTTCTGGAGACTGATGGGTATCCTCTATGTGAATGAGTCAGGTACCCTGCTTCGAGTGGCCCACCTGACCTTCTGGGGCTGGCGACAGGACACATACTGTGCCGTGTCAGACATGATGCCCCTGTTAGAATCCGAGGAACAGGTCCAGGATGAGTTCTTGGGCATCCAGCAGTACAGTGGCAAGCAGACCTTCTACCTCACCCTACGCTATGGCCGAATCCTGGAAAGGGATCGTTTCTCACAAGTGTTCAGAACCCTGGCCACACTAAAGAACAGCAAGTAGGCTGCTTGTAACCCTGGTCAAGAACATGGATGAGACAAAAGCTAATACCAGGGACTGGGCCGAAGCTCACTTTGTAGACTGCTTGTGTAGCATGTAGTACTTCACGTCCTGGGTTCAGTCCCTAGCACTGCATACAACCAGTCATGACTGTGCCTGTACTCAGTACTGGTGGCATAGGCAAGTGAAAAGTTCAAGGTTGCCTTGGGCCAAAAAGGAAGGCATTCACCAGCTTTAGGAAAGAGCCCTTAGTGGATCATTACACTATATAGGACATCCCGTCAGATAGTGGTCAGAAGTCTCTATGAAGAGGCAGTTCCTGGAGGAGCACTATGCCAAGATCACTGAGGCAGCCTGCTGCTGTGAAACTGGAAGGCGGGAGGGTTGGCAGAGGAGCATAGGACGTGGAGCCTGGGGACTTGGGTTCTGCTGAGCCTTAGTTCCTTGACCTGGGACAGGGTGTTGAATTTCTGAACCTTGAATTGCACTCTGAGATGGAAGACCTTCCTCTCATGGGGACGGGTATGAAAATAAGAATAATGGCGGAGGCCGTGGCTGTGGCTTTGTGACAGAGCTCTTGCCTAGCATGTGCAAGATACTAAGTTCCATTCCAGCACCACAGAACAGGCAAAACCAGTGTGTAAGGTCAGCAGCCGTAAGTTAAAACGTAAAGCAAGGCTTCCAGGCTGCCACTGGGGGCCCAGCACCGGTCCTCAGGCTCATCAGCTGGATGGCCACAGCTAAAGCCCAGAGTGGACTTGTTTTTCCCGTCAGGAAGTCACTGTACACCAACTGAGGTAGGGGCAGCACCCCCTGAGACTACGTGATCACCAGGAGGTCTGGGGTGCTCACACTCAGCTTTGCAGGGTCACTGGGGCAGAGGGACTCTGTCCAGGCAATAATTCATCATCTGAAGGACACTGTGTGTGCTGCTTTTCACAATGAATAAGAAACACATGCTTACTAGGTGATTGTATCCGCATTAAAGGAAAGCAGCCCTGGTCTTTGTAATTTGTCCATCAGAATGCTTTGTTTTGTAGCTATTTAGCAATTTCCTCCCCTTAAGAATTTGTCTTTTGGGGTGGAGAAGATGGCTCAGAGGTTGAGAGCACTGACTGCTCTTCCAGAGGTTCCAAGTTCAATTCCCAGCAACCACATGGTGGCTCACAACCATCTGTAATGAGATCTGGTGCGCTCTTCTGACATGCAGATATATATGCAGAACACTGTGTATACAATAAATCTTTAAAAAGAAAAAAATAATATTAATCAAATGCCTGCGAGATGGCTCAGCAATTAAAATCTCTTGCACCACAAATCTGACAGCCTGAGTTCAATCCCCAGAACCCTGAGTGGAAGGGGAGAATCAGTTCTTAAAAGCTCAGCCCTCCACCCACGGAGTGCACCATGATATGCACACACTTTCACACAAACACAACAACAACAATAGTAACATTTTTTTTTATTAGAGTGTTGAGGACATAGTTCAGTGGTGGAGCCCTTGGCTACTCTGTGTATGAGATCCTGGATTCCATCCACAGCACTGAAAAAAACAAAACAAAATAAAAAACAAAAAACTTGCTGACTTTGAGCCAGGAGTCCAGTTACATACCTGTAATCCTGGCATTCCAGAACCTGAGGTAGGAGGATCTCAAGTTCAAGGCTGTCCTGGGCCATCTAACAAGACTCGGTCTAAAACCCAACAAAAGAAAACCCTATGAGGAATTTCAAGACAGCAACAGGAAAACCTTAACTGAAGGGCAGAGCCCCTCTGGATGAGGACACTGAGTCACCGCACGAACCACGAGCCCTGGAAGCTATCACTGGTGCCACCATTTCTCTTTGGAAACAACATAGTCTCCCTAACTTCATCCATGTTTTTATTTCTTAAGATATCTATCTTTAGCCCAACTTTTTCCAAGAGTTTAAGGATCAGCATGTCTACAGGAATTCCAACTTCTTGTGTCAGAGCAAAGAACATAACTGTTCTCCTGGACCATGGGAAAATTCGGCAGTCATCCCATTCACAAGGATTCGTGGTGCTTGGCGATATGCATGCAACCTCTTTCCTACTCTGGAAAGTGCCTGCCACCTCTCAGCTAGGACACACAAGAGGTTATGCCCCTCCAGTCAAGAGCATGAAGTACCCCAACAGGCCTAGTTTTCCAATCCTTCCGTTCTTCTCACGGAAGAAAACCAAACTGTTTTATGTGTGTATACATATGTGTATGGAGGAATGAGTAGAGGTTAACCTTGAGTGTCAGTCACAGGTCCTTGTCTACTTCACAACAATGCTCTTCACCAGCTTAAAGATCACACTAGACTGGTGGAACTGCCCAGAGAGCCCAGAGATCCCTCTGTCTCTGCCTCCCCAGCACTGAATTTCATTTGGAACTGGAGTACAGGTGGCTGTGAACTGAACTCACAACCTTTGGAGTGACTCGCAACAACTTTGGAGTGGTGTGTGGCATCACTCCAACCATTTTTGCCTGAGTTCTGGAGATTAAATTCAGATTGTCATGCTCTCAAAGCAAACGCTCTACCCACTAAGCATGCACCAGGCCTTCTGGTGAATGAGCTTTTTGCACATGGGTGGTGTAATGTGTGGATATGTGTTCACATATGTAGGGGTTTACACGTGTGCATGATGCACATGCTAGTGAAAGCCAAAGACTGACATCAGGTGTCTTCTTCTACTGACCTCCCCTTTATGCTTTGAGGCAAGGTCTCTCACTTCTACTCAGAGCTCACCAATTTTGCTGGTCTAGCTGGCCAACTTGCTCCAGGGATTACCCCATCTCTACTTCCCATGCACTGGGATTACAGATTGGCTACCAAGCCCATCCAGCATGTGTACGAGTGCCGGAATCTAATTCCAGACCTCACATTGACATAGCAGGGACTTTGCCCAATGAACTGTCTCTCAAGACCCCGAGTGAATTTATTGATGTGCATTTCCTAGATTACTTGGGGCTATTAAACGTTAGTTCTGTAACATTAGGTTACTGATGTTACTATCTATTGAGCATTAGAATTGCTGCAACATCCTTTCTTAGTGAACAGCCTTGCCTTTGATATTGAAATATCCAGTGAATAGGTTATTCATAAGTGTCTCCTTTTTCAAAAAAAAAAAAAAACCACAATGCTCACTGCAGATTTTACCCTATGTCCTTCCTATGAGGTTAGAGCAAGAAGAAAATCTATAGAAGCCTCCCGTGTTCGTGTTCACTTTAGTGCCTTGAACCCTCTTTGAATTGATGGGTTAATCTAGTTGCTCCTGTTTATTGCAACTTAGACACTTCTCTTTAAAGTTCACACCTACAATCTCAGCTGCCTGGTGGATCAAGGCAGGGGGATCTTGAGTTCAAGGTCAGCTTGGGCCACGTAACACTATTGCTTAAACAATTTTTTTCAGCAGCCTTGAATTGCCAGGAATTGCTTAGAAGTCAGGTGACCGTAGCCTTTGCAACAACTAGCAACTTTTAAAAACAATGATGTCAGCATAAATCTGTTAATTTTCTCATGTTTTTAAGTATCCGCATTTCGATTTGAGTTGTGGCTGGGTAGGCCAAAGCCATTTGTCCCTATAATCAGATCATGGATGAAGGTCAGCTGTCAGCTACTCAAGCAAAAAGGATACAGAATCTTAAGTTCTTAAGTTCAAAAGTAGATCCAAGCAAAAGAAGAAGCACGAAGGTGCTATATGCTAGAATCACAGCAAGCCATAAGGCAGGACACATACTCAAGCAAGAGAAAGCAATGTAGACCGTGATAGCCCAAGCCAGCAGTCCATATATGAATAGACTGGTGCACAGTGCACAACTTATGTGTTGCCATCAACCCCGATTTAAAGGGAAACAGAGAGAAGCCAGGATGCCCATTCAGGGGGAAGTAGGTGTTCATGATGAAAGCAGTCTGTCCCGGTCACATTGCCAAGAGATGGCCTGTGGGTCAGGGCAAAGTCATGAATACCACAGGAGCACAGGATTAGAGCAGAGAGAGCTTACATTGGCCCTGGAATTAGATTTGATTAACACTGGAGAATTTACACCAATTCAGACCATCAACTCAATTGTTAAATTTTAAGAAATTTTGAATGACAGCTATTAAACATGACTATTCTTTCTTCTTCCTCTTCCTCCTCCTCCTCTTCCTCTTCCTCTTCCTCCTCCTCCTCCTCTTCTTCTTCTTCTTCTTCTT